>NW_014332943.1:471380-488433 GCF_000341935.2 Cephus cinctus | reverse complement strand
GGGGGGGGGGGTAGATGTTCGAAAGGAGTTGAAAATTATCCACTGGCGAGAGTAGTATACTAAAGTTTACATGGTACAATCGAGACATAATTTAGAAACGTTAAGAAACGAAGTTACGTACTTCAGAAAAGTAGCAAGAATATCGAAACGACGTTATTATGGTTGTAAGAATTTTGCGATCCTACCGCAGTGGACGTTGAAATGGTTACCGAGTCGATTAGCGATTGAACTGTTGTGAAATTAAATGCAGTTCCTTATAAAAAGTCTCCTTGAAGCAATTCAATTGTAAAACGACGGAGAAAAACATGGATGATTTTTGAAGTAATTGAAACCGGGAATAATGGGAACGGAATACCCTGACTTGTGTAGCAAAATTTTGGGTGAACTCAAACCCTTTTTGAATACGTCCGTGTTAAATTAACCGTGAATGCTCACGTAGACCAAGTTACGGTTCATTGAAATGCTACTGGTATTTTAATAAATCTCGAGCAACGTCACGAAACCATTAAAGAGGCTGTATTAAATTTAGTTCGAAACTGCCTTAGAGATTCGCCTTTAGGTAGATCAGTGATACGGCAAGAGCTATAGACGAGAGTGTATGATACTGCAGGTATACACACACACATATATATATATATATATATGTATATATATGTACATGAACCAGTTAAGTAGATACGGTTAGATCGATGCTAGACATTGTACTGATCATAAGTGCTTCGAGTTTTCCAATAAATATTCGGAGGTACAGCATGCGAAACTTCTTAGTAAGTAGATACGGTACAGTCGCCTATTCAGACTTCAAAGTGGTCAGATATCATACATGTTCAGACAACGTTTCTCGGCGTAGGCAGTACCTACTTATTATATGCATCGGGGAAAGTGTGAACACTGGCAATGTTATACGTATGCAAATACGGGCGAACTGGTAAAACAGGCTTTGGCGTGTTATTATTATTATACATTCAGAAGTGAGATTAGGTTAGGTTAGGTTAGGTTAACCAGCAATGGAACGACTATGTGGGACTCGATGTAAAGTGGAAATCCTGTAGTACCATAGATATATTCAATTACACGTCAATTCGCACTTGTCGCCGTCCAAGGACTCTCTATTCCATTTCAGTTCTTTTTATCTGGAAATGGCAGTCAGTTGTCGTCGACGTTGTCACCGTGGATTGAAAAATTTACTCTCTTTACACGTGGATCAATACCTTCTTCTTTCAGCTGCATCACGGCTCCAACGGTTTCGATTATCTCAGCAAAAGAATCTCGTTGATTCCTGACTATTAGACGCGACTAGATTTCATTACGTCGTCGTAGAAAAATGAGAAAATGTAAAGAAGAAGGCCTTGAGGAAGAAAGGAAGGACATGGGAAAAATAAAAGAAAATTATAAATACAGTACGACCTATTGATTTTCTGTACTGATTTAATCTTTGATCCTTTTATTGGACTTATAACTCTTTACTGACCTCTATCACTATCGTTTACATAATACTCTAGTGTTTCAGCCCGTTCTTATGCCTGGGTAAATCCAGTATATAACTACTGGCTGTGTATATGTATACATATATACTATGGCTCGAGTAATGTTATATAGAGTCGATATGTCAAACAATTTCCAACGCAAACACCAATGGCTTGCTACGACTCTGTGCTTGCGAAATTTTCGATATTGCCGGCTGTCTCCTCTTATACTACCCTTAACTCACGCTAGTTATCTTATATGCTTTCTCTCTTTGGATATAGTAAAGGTGGGCTCGTAGTATGTTTACTTGCACAATATTTGAGGTTTAGGATGTGAATTTTTTCATGGCACCCTACACTTTATTCTATTTAATAAAGTGACCTCAAACACATATTACGCGGCACTTCGTATTTACTCTATCAATTATCAATTATCAACCTTCGTATACCTTACGATTATGTTCAGTGGGTTCTAGTAATATATATATTTTCTCAACAAGATCCTCGCACAATCCTATGTACATATATGTACACATGTATTAATAGCTATAGGGAATGGTCTATTTATTTTTAGCTGGTGAACGGAATCGATGGTCCCAGGTACATCTGCCAGACGGAAGTGATGGAGGAAGCGGCACTTGTGGCAAGTAACATGGAGTACGCATCCCCTGGGAATCACACAAGCAAGAACCCTAATGGCAACATCATCACCCTCACGCTCAAAAATAATCATCTCATTGTGGAAACAGAGGAGAGAGCAGTAAGTATATTTTTTTAATTGTCGAATTAATTAAAGGAATCATACAGATTCATTTGAGAGGGACAAATATCTTAATTTTAATAATTATACAAAGAAGAGAAAGTATGATAATTTGATATAATACCCAAATCTTGGATTTTTGTTTATTTATTTGTGAAATTTGGTAAGTTTATTTTTTTCAGATTAATTTGATTAATATTTAGATTACTGACGGGATCCCGTTTGATTAGAGTACTTCTAGAATTCTGACTAATCGACTTTGATTGTTTGTAGAACGATGACGTTATGGATCTACAATTAGAATGTAAAATGTAGATAATTATATCGTGCTAATTTTTTTTGTTAAGAATCACGATGAAAACACTATTGTCCCGGGGATCGCCGATGCAAATGTTAATTACTGAAAGTTCTGCAGTATCGATTGCCATCCGACCCAGACTGAACGTACACCGTCGTTACCAATTACCAATTAGCGCAATGTCCATTCCACTGGCATTGCTTTGTATTATTTACCGAAAATCCGGTGTGAAATAACAAAGTGGATTGATTGGTTATCGTCAGGATTAAACGTGCCCAATAAAAAAATTAATCGATTAATCACTTAATGCGCAAATGCTTCTAGTATATGTGTTTATATGCGTATGCGTGTGCGTGCGTGTGGAAAATTTGTATATGTAGAATAGAATCGCCTTTATTTTCCAGTATCATAAAATATATTTACTAATCATTAGGTCCATAGTAGATTAATTTACAAATACAATCTCAACCTTAAAAATTCAGTTTTTCTAACTCCTAACCTAATTTTTTCAATTTATACAAGCAATTTTCAGCAGTATAAGCTTCTATTGAATGAAGCCATAACTTAACACTGATAAAGAGACAAAGAGAGAAAACTTGGATGTATTACCGAATTTCATCAAGAACCGCAAGGTCGAAGGTTACCAGCCAATCTTGTCTCCGCCTATCGACCTACTTACTGGCCCACGTTATCCCGCAGAAACTCATCCAACATCGTCGCTAGTAGAAGCTCGGACCCCCCAACATCTCCAACAAAGCGACCGGCAAAGCGACCAAACTATTGAACAATGAAAGGGCGTGGAGCTGAGTCGCATAATGCCATTCGCCAGAAAGCCCTCATTCCCTTCCGGATGCTGTAGATAGAAAATCCAGTGCCGTCAGGACGAGCGACAAAGGATATAAAAATAAACGGAGCGCGAGATGATTTACCCCCAAGAGAAGTAAATACTGTATATAAGCGCGTATGAAATACATACGGACCCTAGTAACCGACCCTTTAAGCCTAGCAACGTTTAAAGAAGGTCAACCGACCTCCGGAAGGTTCAGATGTTTACATAATAACTGGCAGCAAACCAGGAGTGTGATCCTGCTGCCTAGAAAAAAAGGGTAAAATAGTATTTTATCCAGCTAGTACGAATCAGTATAAGACACGAGCGTGAAGCTTCGTGCAGGAGGCGTTAAGCGAGTGTACCCCAATCACACGAGTCTTATACTCATTCGTACTAGCTAGATACAACAGTTTTTGTAGCACATGCTCAAGGAAAAGGCCATCTGGCGTAATTCTTTGTCGTGAAGCTCTTCTCATGATGACCAATAAGACAAAAATATCGTATCTATCAGAGATAAGTTATTTTTAACGAATTTCGTTTGCAAAATTGACATATTTTCACATAAACGTGGTAGAATGCGTTTAAGGATAGTTATCCCCTAAAGTAAAAATCGAAAAATTACATTTTTACTGTCTTTGGCATTGTGAATTTCAAAATTTGAAGTCTAAAATCGGTTTTAGCGACGTCCAAAACTCTTAGGATACAAGAATTCGCAAGACTTTTCGAGTGTACGTGGAATCCCGCCAGAAGAGAGTCAGGAAACGAAGGGACGATTTCTGTAACGATTTGAAACGATTAAGCTTCTCAATTGACATATAAAAAGAACTTTGTAGTAATTTAAAAGGCCAATTCAAGCAACATAATGTCGTTTTAAAGAAAAATCGGCTGCACCTGCATAGGGGTGGTTCACACCTTAAACAAGGTTTTTCCGAAAAATTCATAAGAAATGTGTCTTCTAGTGTTTTTAGTTCTTTCAAAGGCAATTGATTTCGTTGAAATTTGAGATTCTCCCGATCAGACTTGTACCATAATGATCACACGAAGACAAGTAGATGACTGAATCTCATGTGTCACGAATTACTAGTAATGATGGTTGTATCTGAACTGTATTTACTTAAAGCATTCGACATTTCAATATATAGAGGAGTCCATCCCTTGATGGATTATTCATTGATTCCTTCTTTTAGAGTCCATTGCATTCCTGAGTAAACCGTGTTACAACCTTTAGGTAATGGGTCCACCTTTGAAAGTTCAAGGTGAAATTTCGTAAAGATTCCAGGAGTGAGTTTCATAATAACTTGATAATTATCACCGGCATTACTCCGGCAAATACCGTAGTTAAGAAATAATTCTTTAACTTAATTCAGATTTGACTTTATTGATGAGAAGTTTGACAATTGAGGAGTATAAATTTCAACAATCAATTTCAAGGAACATTTTCCGTTTCTCAGAGCGAACGAATCAATTTGTCGGGTGCATCCTGCAACTGCCGAACTTTCGAACTTTCGTCAAGTCAGACTGCAATGCAACAAAAGTGAGAGTAACTAAGAAGAATTTAAGTAAACATTCAGATATCATTTTCGATTTCTCTGTCCCTTCCTGGAAGACGTATTTACTCATGCATTCAACGTGCGGACAGATGCAGCTGCAGCATAAAAATAAAAAAATGCAGCAGAAAGAGCAGAAGTGTACACAGAGAAAACGATGGTCGAAGAATGTAGTTACAGAAATCTTTATGTACAGTGTTAGAACGCATAGTATTTTAAAATCAATTTTGATTTCCGCCTCTGCTTCTAATCCTCATACCATCATTAAGATACCTCATTGTAATTAGTTAATTACTATCTTCCTTTCGGTACTTATTCATATATTAATAGAATATTTTAAAGCAGCAGGATAGTACTCATTAGTTATCCCACCGGCTCCGTTTTCTCCGTGTAGCTAAATAAATTATCCTGTAGAATAAAGGAAAAAAAGAAACTGAAATAATTTTTTTTTTTTCATTCTCACTATTCCACGTTATATTTATTGATTATGTCAACATTTCACATCTAATTTCAACTTTACTTTAAGGATACTCTAAGAAGTACTGCTAACACGAGAACTAACATCAAGGGGACAATAATGATCTCGTTATGCAAAGAAAAAGACAATGGTTGATCCTACAACTTTTTATAACGTTGTTTTAATATCTCGTTACAGGTAACAATGGAGGATAAGAATCGTAAATACGAAGATTCCAATTGCTCGTTCGTGGTCGAAGTGCAACCAGGATATCAGAGCGACGAAACTGATGGGAATAAAGGCTCTACGGATGACGTTGCTGGTAGAGTAACAGATCAGCAAGCGCTGGTGCATCGCGAAGAGATTCCGGAAGATCAAACCTCAGGTCATTCAATTTTTATAGTTCAATGTATTATTCAGACAGCCCCCTTCCCCGCCCCTTGCGCATCTGCTACACTTCCCAATGCATTCAGTGCATCGTGAAATTGTATCAGTATACAATAGGTCGTACATAAAATTACGAAGAGCAAGTCTGTATACCTTAGGGATGGCGCGACGGGGTTTTCAGATATTATAGATATATATATATATATATATATCCTTAAATTGCAAAGGATTGAAATGCAAAACAGTTACTTTAATTGAACATCAAGCAGGATGGAATTATTGGTCGTTCCTGGTAATAAGACACCGTTGAACGGATAAAAACTCGACCTGCATAAAAGATGACGTTAAAACGGTTAAAGAATGTAGCGCAGGGGTGCTTTGCGAGAGAATTAAAGGAAGTCATTTTTATTGTAGAGACTGTACCATATTATTGTTCCATACTGTAAGATGGAGAGGTACAGTCTATGCCTGACTGTGCAAATGCTCGAGCTATGCGGCACGTAAATTAGCACCTGGTAATTAACACAAACTGCAAAATTGTATAAAGAGTTTTTTTTGTTGTAAAGACTTGTTATTTACATTCGCTTCACTTTAAAAGAAGAGTTATGCATTCCGTTGACATGTTTCATGTACAGTTACTGCCAATTTTTCGTATAATATAATAAAGAAATAATTGTGACGTTTAACAGTCAATGTATATTATATAATATTAACATTTTGTTATCAGTGTTATCACTTTTGTATCGCACTGTACGACACTTCTACACTATACCGAAGTAAAACATTTACAGTTTAAAATACGCCTATAGGAGATATGACATGAGAAATAATTTATAAGAAATTTAGGGAATTTTTCGCCACTTTAATATTTATATTCCGGTTTGACAATAATGGAGAGGCTTCATGATTAGTAAAACTTGCAAAATTAATTCTATTCTGATATAAAGTACGGATAACAGAAACGTATGTTCTATAGCTCGTTTTGTATGCCATACATAATACATTGAATCTAAAATTGTTTGTGACCCAGTTTACCTCGTGTTAGCTTCGTCAGGTTTATTTAGTTGGTGCTATAAGATAGTTTAGTGTATTGATCCATTTGTACTTTTTATTCATTTGAAACTATAAGTATAAAGTTATCAAGTAATGCAGGGTTCCTCAGTCGTACAGTCTGAATAATTATTGAATATATTGATGGCTAATAAATGTTCCAATGTCAGTTGTCAATGTATAAGACTCGACGAAAAGCCTGCAAATGTAGGAAAAAAGCTATATTTTAATTGAATTTTCTGTACATCTGTTAATTATAATGGAACAAAGGAAATTACAAATTACTTAAAATATATGCATATAAACGATAAAAATGTGAAAAATGTGACTTACTTATAAGTGAAAAATTATTCTTATACATAGATGGAACTTTAGACAATTTGTGTAGTTGAAACGAAGAAAAAGAACAGAAAAAACATTACAGGAATAAGCCAGATGTAGAAAGGCCCATGCTTTTTTTTATTATTAAATTTTTGGAAAGAGACGAGGAAGAAGGCCTGATTAAAAAGAAATTTGAAAAGAGAGAAAAAGCAGGATAAGTGACCAGTCAAAAAGAAAACACGTTGTTGTCCTAAATTAAATGACTGATAGGAGTCAACAACTTTTCATCGGGTCTTATATCGATAACGTTAGGGGATAGTTTTTTTAATTTGATATTTCTATGATTTCAGGATTCGAAAACACGAAACTGTTTGGTAGTACCAATACTGGTCTATCGCAATCTGATTTATCTATCTCCAGTGAAGGATCGGCCAATCCTAGTTACCGTTATGGCAATCAGGTTGAGTATGACGCAGGACATTTTGGATATTCCGTCTACGCGGGCTACGAGACTGATTTACTTTCGCGAAAACTCGAGGGTGGATCCAAGTGGGTGGAGTTTGATAAATCTCCTGACACGGAGAAGACTCTGCTGGATGAATCAAAGGAGCCGAGTATCGATACGGATGCAAGTGAAAACGTAAGAGGATGCCATTTCGTAAAATTGATTATACAAACATATGACATCAGGATAAGATGATCTTCCTTGACCATTTTTTACAACGGATGTAATAAACATTTTAAATGCCATTTATCTTTACATATTATAGCCACTTACTTGGAAAAATAAAAATATGATATGCCTAATAATAATAAACCATGTTACATTAGTATAATAATCGTTTTTTCTTTGTTCAAAGCTCCCGTCAGCGGACAAGCAGATAAACACGGAATCATCTAACGATTTAGGATCTTCGATAGATCAATCGGACTCCACGGATGCGAGTATCTCTACGGACACGGTCAGATCAAATCCAAATCTCCAAGTGAACGGGACCATTCCGAATAAGTTAGAAATAATGGAGCAGAAAGCACTGAGCATAGATTTTGGCAGTAAACCAGTGATAACCGGCGCCTTGCTAAAGGACGACACTCAAGAGGATACAATACAGGAGCAACAAAGGAAGCTGGGTAACGGTACTCTCACCCCGGAGAAGATAGTAGTAATGAAAAAGGATCAACCAGGTTTGAGCTTCGTACAAAGTCACAAACGCAGTGGAAGCGTCCCGACACGACTGATTGAGGAAACCCTAGAACTGGATCGTTCGAAAAAGTCACTAGACATTTACAGTCAAATAAAAACTAGTAGCAAAAGTATATTACCAGGATTGAATCCAAAATTTGAATTACTGCAAAATGAAGTCAGTCCAATCGAGGAGAATAAGGAGAGTTAATTCGGTTACCCACATATTTTTTTGGTTTCCTAACGTAGAAGCTACTCAAGGATCCGTTGCGCGACGAACATTTACGGCGAAGAGGAACCTCCATGATTTCTCATCCAACCGAATAAGACGCACGAAGGAATTCGTTCTACGACGAGGAAGAAAGTGACAGAGCAGCTGGGTGGGTGGATGGATGGATGCCTAAAAGGAAATTTAGTATGAAAGGATGGCGGTAGGTTTGTACGCGTTATACGTGCTATGTATATCAGTACCATGAGCTGATGGTAACAATGTCGACTAACTAAAGTGAACACCGGTAAATTTCAAGAACAATTGTCGACTAACGAACCTCCCTGCGTGGGTATTATGAACGGCCACGAGATCGTTGCCGATTTAACCTGTAGATATACCGTGGAACTTGAACCTAGATGTAACCGACTACAGACTACAGCTGGGTTTGGACGTAGACTATTTTCTATTGCGAGATTTTAATGAAGAAAAGCTCGGACGATAACCGTCAGTATTAGAATAAGCTTTAATGCTCCATGTGGATTCTAGTGCCAAATAGTTATTTAAGCGGATCGTCCATTTCTGCAGTTATGCGCAATTATATGTTGATCATCATTCAGAGTTTTATACTGTTCGGTTTAGAACGTTTATCGCATAAATATAAGGTTAATGCTCCGTCGTTAATTGTCACTGTTAATGATGCTGTTACGTATGTTGATGTTCGAGATTTATTGATGGTTTTTCTGTTCAAGTATATTTAAATCGATCATTTATCGATTCTTAACTTTGCTCCATTGGTTATACGATTATTAACATAACGTAAATCCTTTATCGTGCGTTTCGATGTGATTCTACAATAGTGCGTAGAATTAGTACTTTCATATTAGAATGCGATTGTAATCATTGGTAACGAATGTATTTTGGCCCATTCAACGTGGCCAGTTGTGGCTATAGGTTTTATATAATGCTGGATGTCTAATGTAATTGAATAATAAATAAAATCACGTAGGGTAGAATGGCACTGACTTACTTCCGACTTTTCAAAAATCGATTGGCTATAGGCATTACATTAGCATGCTGGCGAATGATTGCAAAAAAGGCGTGCGATGTAAATACAAGGACTGATCTGTTCGCCAATTTTTTTAATAAACGAGACCAACGAATCTGAACAAAAATAAAATTTATCTAGAACCATAATTATTAAAGCGCCGTTGAGCAACTTGTTTATTACCTTTTTTTTCGACAGTTTTTGAATAAATGGAAGTCCAAACTGATCGCAAGACACGAAAGGGATCGTTCATTAATTAAGAATCGGCAAAAAAGCGTACGGCAAAAAATCAAATTCCAATCTAGGTAATATCTAGTTCTAAGTATTCAAGGCCTCTTTATGCGGGACAACGTATTGCTGCACTAAATTTCTTAAGAATCCATAACGGATTCTGAGAAAAGATCAAAATTAAGAGAAGAAAATCCAATGATAATTAATACATACCAGTGTAGAAGATATTTGCACAACCGTCGAAGGAGAACGTCAAAAAAAGCGAGAATTTCAATGAAATGAAAAGAAAACCACTTTCATAATAGTAAACATGCCATCTTCTCTTTTTGATAAATCATCGAGGAAAAAAAAGGAAGAAAATTGACAAATGAGAGAAAAAAGAACAATTTGCGAATTTCCTCCACGGACCGATGTGTTCTAAAATGGACTCCTACACTCCGCCCCTTCTCCCTCCCTTCTATCTGGTCCCCTCGCCGTCAATCCCACTCGCCTCATTTAATACGATAAGATAGATGTAATAAACTCATAGAATACAGTCAATTTATAATTTAATCGGGGAACTTAAACGTATAAGATTTAATTGTAAGCCAGGGCTGCGACTTCGTCGCTCATCCGTTCCATGCGATCAATAA
The DNA here is from genome assembly GCF_000341935.2 of Cephus cinctus. NCBI lineage: Eukaryota > Metazoa > Arthropoda > Insecta > Hymenoptera > Cephidae > Cephus > Cephus cinctus. The sequence goes on along the minus strand of NW_014332943.1, from coordinate 478,016 downwards.
ACCGTAATCGTAGGAATTGTAAATCGGAAAGGACAACTCCTAATCATAAAAAGTAAGCTTCTATAGCCGAGATTTCGTTTCTCGTGAAATGTTTTCGAGGACACCATTCTTTTCGATTGAAGGTGGAAAGTACGTTCTGTTCGCTGAATGAAAAGGTACCATGTTATACATGTCAATTTATTTTGCAAAATAAAGGATCAAACGTCAAAGTGTCTCTTGTGTATATACAATAACCAATTTTAGTTATATTTTAGTTACTGTCTATACTGTTACAAATTGATTGACCCAAGTTTGACAAAGCAGTTGAAGTTTGCTATGATTTCTGTGTCATAACATCAGCATCTGTTCGCTGATAACAGTCTGAAATTGTTCAATATTCATTTTAATTGTTAAAAATTATTCTTTCTCGAAGGAATCCCGAAATATCGCTAAATCTGATTTTTGCACGTTCACGTTTTATATCAAATATGTAATTACTGTCTGCAAGTTTTATGAAGGGGACGAAGCAAAGGGGATGCGGTGCGAAATAGCTCTAGGCTCGGTCGGTAAAAAGTATATCAATGTTAAAAGCACATTCGACGGATGGTACTTTCGTAAAGAGACGCCCTTACTGTAAGCCGGTAAAAAATCAACCATGCATCCATGGATTCGTGGCAGAGCAACCCTTATCGAGATACAACAACCGGCCACGAAATGTCATGGCGCTACTGGCTTCATCCCTTATTTAGCTGCCACCTGACGGTCATACTTTCAACCCACGAAAACTACCCCGAGCCGCAGCGCCATCAAGGAGAAAATATCACTGAATTATGCATGCGCGTTTTTAATTCGGTAATCAATAGTAAAAACCGCCCACGCAAGCCCGTCTCTATACCAACCCCTGAGCTATCCCGGCGAACAACCCTCGTTGATCCTGAAAGGGAGGGGCCCGAACACTTCCGCATCTTTCCTCCTTTCCCTAACACAGATAGCAACATCCCAAAGCCATTCTGACTAGTCAGAAGATACAGTTGAAAAAACTTATAAAGAAACCCTAAAAATGTAACTAACTCCCCAATTTCTACAATATTCAACAATATAATCAATTATACAATGGTTTACAGCACAATTTCAGAAATCTTCCAACGCGCAATAAAAATGTTAAGAAAGTTACCCCTAATACATTAAATTCTCATATTTGTAAATTAAAAAAAAATATTCTTTTGTCATAAGAACTTAGCATAATAATGCACGATTCGTCAATTAATAATTCATTTTTACTTCAACAATGAAAAATAGATCGGCAGATAAATATATTGTTATTGGCTCGCAGTCACGTTCGGCATTTCGAGTTTTCGTGTTTCCAATTATTTTTAACTATAAAATCGAGTTATCAATCAGCCGATTAGTTGAGATTTAATTGTGCCGTCTGCAACCGCCGCAGGGGCGTAGCGAGAGACAGGTTGGCCGTTGTGCGGGGTAGTGTCGGCGTGGGTGGACAGGGACAGGAGAGCAAGGGGTGGCTGGGGCTAGGTACAGATACAACATTATGAAAACACGAATGTACTTTTAAATCAATACCATCGCATTGTGGATGGCGGTGGGGCTGCCAACCGGATACGAATACGCGGTTGCCGCAAGGCCTCACATCTCATAACGTTAACCAGTCCTAACTAGGTTTCGTATTACCAAAGCCATTTATATTTTCTTCTCTCCTCCGTAATCTTTTGGAAACCATAAAATCGGAAATTCTGCGTCTTGGCAATTAGGAAGTACGATAAATAATGCCTGTATACATTACGAAACATAGGCAGCTGAATTATATCATGTCAATTAGTAATGACTGAAACTTATCGGATATAAGAGCTAATTTATATTATCCTGCAAAATAAAGGAGTTGGGTTAGGGGCTGGTCTTATAAGCAAACTGGTTTTTGTGTTGCTGTATTAATATTATTTTTATTAATTTTATTTCAAATTACTACAGGTGCTCTTCGTTCATATAAACGTGACGTATTGATATACGCAGTTAGCGGTTGATAATTTAACTGACAAATAACAAGGGGAAGTTCTTCCTTTCATTTTTTTTTTTGAAAACGTGTCCACGTTTACCGGATTGTATCATTTAATAGCCGAATAACGATATGATGCTTCATTTAAATTAAAATATGAGTTGTTGGTTCGTTGAGAGGAGAGCAAGATGGTGCTGAAGAAAAGGGTGACGGGGGTCGGGCAGGCGGTGACCCAGATAGAGAAACTGTCAGACGGATTTTGGCAAAACGCAAAAACACTTTGGATAAAGGAAAAGAGAAAAGAGAATGAGTGGATGTAATTTATTAGGGGATGAGAGGGTGTTCGATTCGTGTGCGACGTTAATTTCCGTTAGAAAACAGTTGAGCTCATTTAATCGCTTCGAATCGATATAATAAAGACACCCGTTAGATTTCGCGGAAGGAACATCCTTCGACAGCCGGATGTCAGTTTTGAAAAAGTATCAAAATTTTAAACAAAGAAGAAGGGGACAAGCGTAGTAGCGAGATTGATAATCGAATAATAAATTAGTATCTACGTTTCACGTATCTGTGGATGAATGCACGATTAAAAGAAATAGAAAATAATTTTGAAATGATATGACTCGAACTATTTATTCTCGACCTAAATTAAAATAAATTTCATCCGTATACATTAAACGAGTATGACACGTACACTAATATACTTGAAAATAGTATTATTTGCGATTCAGAAATATTTATGTAAAATCATTGAATCTCAATTGTTAAATATCAAAGGTCTTTGGTATATAATTAACTTATGATAATTTCAAAATAAGCATCCATAAAGTCCAATCAGAAAATAAAGAGAGTACGATTAAAGTTATCTATGATAAAAAGGAATGACACCCAAAGAATGATAAAAAGAATTAGCGAGAGGAGATCTCGAGCAAAAAAGAAGTACTTCATTGGTCCTAGCTCAGTGAACTCGTTAAACAGCCTGAACAGCGATTGATTGGGAGTTTTCCTTCGTATACTTTCTCCTATATCTATTTGAATTTCCTCTAAATTTCCCGCTATGCTTTCCCATTCCGACAGCCGGTAGCATCGACAGGAATGTTTACAGACAGATAAAAGAGACGGTAGACAGACTGGATGTAGAGGCTGAAAGACGGGAGGTTGGGTTTCCTGTTCCTGATATCCTGTGTTTTCACACCCCATCCTTCCCTCCTTCCTCGTACGCCTCCTGCAGTAACAAGGGATGGGAATCCAGCATCCAACAGTACCTTTTGCGAATTTACCGATTCTCGGTAAAACAGAGAGAGACCAGGAATGATTTGTTCATACCAAATTAAGACAGACAACTGATCCGGAGCAGTTGGATAAGTGAGAAAAAGAGAGCAAGAAAAACAGCAGATAAAATTGATTTAGAGTTTGAACTGTAGTAGGTTCACAGGTGGAACATGTTTTTATGACAGTTAGCAAACAATGCAATCTTTAGAAAATCATACGCGGCTTTTCGTAAAATTGCGGAAATATATGCTGAAATAGAAAAATTAAATATATTTCAATGTAAAATCATACGACGCGTCACATGTAACATGTCACGCGTCACATGTAAAGTTTGTAATAAAAATTGTGTACAGAGCCACATGTGGTTTGCTAAAGACTGCGATGTTCTCAATCGGTCAAAAGAAGAGCACATTGAATACGTAGACCGACTATACTATATACATATATACATATATGTATATACATATAGTTCCATGTGTTTTTGACATGTCACAAGCAATGCAATTCTTAGCCAATAGCACGTGGTTTTTAATCAAATAATGTGAATGTATACTTAAATAGAAATATAAAATATATTTAGTGCAAAACTATGCACTAACTTTGTAACACATATTTTCTGCGGTCACACGCGTGCCTGGTTAGAAATTTCATTGTCTTTGATCTGTCAAAAGAAATACATTGAACTTGTGAACCAACTATATACAGATATACATGTATATCTGTAGAGGATAAAACGAGCAATTAAAAGTAAAAAAACGTGAACCTCTCGTCATGCGACAGGTGTGCTCTCGATCAAGATTCTCGTAGAGAATCGATTCCTGACGACGCACAATCATTCCTCGGGATTAGTCCTTGGACCCTTCTTGTTTACAAACAGATAAACGAGCCTGAGGTCTTCAGGGCTGGTTCGAGGTTAGTTCCTCTTCGATGTCCTTTCCTCTTCGCAATACGAAAGCTCACCCCTCCCCCTTCCCCACATTTCCCTCGTCCCATACTACGCTGGGGTGAGCATGACGGGTTTTCCGATACCAACGGCCAACCCTCTCACGCTTCTCTCTCTCTCTCTCTCTCTCTCTCTCTCTCTCTCTCTCTCACTCTCTATCGTTTTACTCTCCTCACCACTGTCGGTGGCTCTCTCGCGTTCTTACCCCATCGCACCCTCACAGCTCTCTTTCGTGTTTGTAAACATATGCCCGCAACCCACACGATAACGTGGTCGGCCACCTGTATGCTTTAACCGGATTGAACCTTACCTGTTACTCGTGCTGTTTTCCGTTTCCGGATAGCTTGTTAGAATTCCTTCTGTTTCCTGGGTCATGTACGAGATGCCTATACGTCCTTAATACGGATCCACTGCCTCTGCTGTATTATTTTGTTTACCTGCTGCTTATAATTTATGGAATTATGACGAGAAATGAGAACCTAGATATCCGAATGAAAATATCATATATATATATATGTATACACACACACACTTTTTATATTACTCATTAATTAGCTTACTAAGAAATATTAATTAATTTTACGTAACAACGTGTAATAGTATGTAAATCTCACAGATACTTATACTATGACGTCATATACCGTACGGTTATTTATAGGAATGTCTAAATATCAGTGTAGACAATGTAGGCAATATTTTTTTTTATGATAACATTTTTGTCTTATATCGTGATTACAGCAAAAGAGTGGTTTCTGTTTTGATAATTCCATTTTACGGTGATTGACGCGACGAGTTGTTACTGTTTAGTGCCATAGTAGAAAAAGGCCCCCATATACGATTGATCTTGAATTAAATGTACATAATAATTTCCTTATCTTGTACATTACTCTTTTTCTCTTTATTTCACCGCGCTTTCCTTTTTTCTTTTCCTCGGTGTACAAAAGCCAGGGTTCGATCATGTAGTACCAACTTAGCCAGCGTAAAGGGGTATTTCTCGAGAACCCCTCGCATCTGCATTATGCGTGTGAAGTAAGGGTGTCTTTTAAAAAATTCACCCTGAAAATGAAATCCCTATGGGGGAACATGGTTAACAAGCCGATAATTGGATGGACTTATAAGTGATGCTGTATCAAAAATAGAATTAATCAATAGTGCCGAGATAACGCATTGAATAACGTAACGTAACGAATTATATGGACATGCATAATTGCGTGTAATATTAAAATTTGTCAATCTTAATCTTATACGATTGACGTATGACAATTATATATACACGCGTGTCGGTCTTTTAAGTATCAGAATGTATTCAGTTCGGATAACGAGAGTGTGTGCTGCAAACTCGAAATTCTTCAGTGGAAAAATATGGCGAGCCCTGGCAGCTGGGATCTCATACGAGATTATCGAAATTTCAGCAGAGTATAGAGAGAAAGAGAAAGAAAGAGAGAGAAAGATAAGTTATAGGAAGATAAAATCTGACCGATAAAGATAGAATGTATATAAATGTATACAAAAATATGAGATGGAAAGAGAGAGAGAGAGAGAGAGAGAGAGAGAGAGAGAGAGAGAGAGAGAGAATAAAGAGGAGAGTATACACGGTAGAGAGAAGTACCAATGTGGGTACTATTTTAAAACAGTTCGGGCTCGAAGGGGTCGGGGTTGATGAGGGTGGTGTTTCTGGCGGGGTCGCCAGGCACGTGGTGCCACTATTGATTTTAATTTTAGTGAAAGGGGTGGAAAAATTAGAGGGGTGCCGTAGGGTGGCAGCAGTGCCATGAGGGGGAGGGGGACTTCGCTGAACAGTTTCGCTTTCATTTCCCTCTTTGCTCGGAGGCTCGTAGCGCTGGTGGTTGCTGATGGTGCCGTAGGGGGTGGAAAAGGGAAGTACGGGATAATGCTGTGGAGTGAGATGGAACAAGGTAGTGGGTATAGCTAGAGGAGAAATAAGAGGAGCGGGGAAGGTCTTTGGCCCCTTTTATGGCGGGACGGGGGCGAGTGTGTTCCCAATGGAGGGGTTGTGAAAAAGAGGAGAACAAACCCTCGACTATGTAAAACACAGAGCTCGCGGTGCCGAGGCTCTCGCATTAAAAACCGGGCCTTCACCATTGCCTATACCTACTTGCGTTTTCTGGCTCTGCTTGTCTGCTTACCCTATACTGGCTTTCAGTTCTGTCTGTCTACCTATCTGCTTATCTACTTGTCTCTTTTTCCTTTTCTTCCACTCTGCCCTGTCACCTTTCTACCTTCTACCTTCACCTTGCTGAATACCGACGCCATCAGTCTCTGCTCACTCTCACTCTCTCTCTCTCTCTCTCTCTCTCTCTCTCTCTCTCTCTCTCTCTCCGCGTCCCTCTCTCTCGATCTCTATCTCTATCTCTATCTCTATCTCTTTCTATCTCTCTTTCTGTCCCGCTCTCTCTCTCTCTCTCTCTCT
>NW_014332943.1:451269-471285 GCF_000341935.2 Cephus cinctus | reverse complement strand
TCTCTCTCTCTCTCTCTCTCTCCCTCTCTCTCTCTCTCTCTCTCTCTCCGCGTCCCTCTCTCTCGATCTCTATCTCTATCTCTATCTCTATCTCTTTCTATCTCTCTTTCTGTCCCGCAATAATTCGTATTGTGCCATCACCCTCGTATATGCTTCTTTTCTGATTCCTGGACACCGACGCCACCCTGCTTGACAACTTCTAACCATTTTACTACCCTTACTGTACAGTGGAATTATGATGAATCCTAACCTGTTTGACTACTTGTTCTGTCTACGCATTATTCTATGGGACATGTATATATGGTTAATATACGGTCTGTTCCTTTGTGTACTGTAGATTAAAGCCACACGCTAATGGCTACCATTATACCTATTGATGATTAAGATAAATTCTTATTTATTGGAAAATTCAACTAACGATTCTTATCCTTTTTATGGTATCTCGCTGCTGTAACCAGACTATTTACACTGAATACGTACGCTAAGATGTATTCCAAGTTGAAACTAGATTCAAATTGGCCACCGACATTATTGCCAACGTAAATCTATTCATGTAGCAAGTTCAAATCATTAAATGACACGTTAAAATGCGTCAATATCGTTAAGCGAATCTCGTTGCTCGTTAATCGAAGTCGATTTTTCGTTTTGATTAGGGTGCGTTGGCTAAGGCTCGAGAGGTTGGTAGCCAAAAAGGGGTGAAGTGGGAGACCGATAGGTGAGGAAGATGAAAGGGAAAAGAGCTGGTGAAAAATCGTCCGGTGGACCTCAGCTCGTTCGGTCCTCATGATCGCTCTCATTGGCCACCGTTGAAAAAATCCCATCGAATCAGCTGCGAGGCTCGTCTCGCAATTAAAACCCGGAATGGCCGTCCGAAAGGGCGCAATAAATGTACGCATTGCGCAGAATTAGTTGATTAAAATATAAAAGAAGACTGGTGGGGATGGACGGATGGATAAGCGAGGGGGTCAGGCAGTACAAGGAGTAAATTTTCTCTCACTCTTGCCTCCTCTCTCTCTCTCTCTCTCTCTCTCTCTCTCTTTCTCTCTCTCTCTCTCTCTCTCAACCGAGCCGCAGTTACGATAGAGTGGGACAGAGAGACAGACAACGAGAGAGCGAGAACTAGCGCGCGTGAGAGAGAGAGAGAGAGAGAGAAAGAGGGAGAGAGAGAGAGAGAGAGAGAGAGAGATAGAGATAGAGAGAGAGTGGAGCAGAGAGACAAAGAGTAACGCCCAGCAGGAAGGAGAGAACCGAGCAGCCCGGGAAAAGAAATAATCTGCGAGCTGTATTGACGTTTCTAGTCTAACTCTGATTGAATTATGCATGAGCACACCAGTCTTGCTAAAGCAGAGCTTGCTTGCCCTGTGATCCTGATGCCGGGATACGAATCCTTCAAATTTTTATAGAAAATATTATTTTATCCATTTTCGGGATGCTGTGTGGACACGGATTTTCCCCTTGGCCTTTTTTTATTGGATCGTTATTAATTATACCAACGCCTCGCGGACTTGATTGTAAATAAAAACTAATATTGCATTTTGAGATTATAATTTTTTCTTTAATTTTTACAATATTTCTTATTCCTCTGATATATATTTTTTTTACATCACTAAAAATCTTGAATTCACGACTTTTAGTTTTTGACAATTCTTTTTTAAGTACAGTCGCGTATACTCAGGTAGAGTGAGAATATAAACAAATCAAAACATTCAGGTTTATGTTTTTGAGATAAATGATTTTGTTAAAAGGAACAATAAAAACGTGTATATTTGTCATGTTCAAATAGGTAAAAATTGGCAAATAATGGACACACGTTTGAATTTTCCCACGTAAAACCTATTGTATTGTCCAACGTTGTACACTGATCATTGCAAATATTAACAAACTAAGTTACTTTTATACGGTCGATCCCACATGGAATCCTTACGTGTCCCGCATGCTGTAGAAAGCTTGAACTTCCTTCTTGAGATGGTAGGTGAAACATGAAGAACCCTTATGTCGCAATTGTCCGCCGATTCGCGTCAAGGGTTCCGCAATCGAAGAGGGATTAAACGAGGGTGACTGATGGCGAAAAAATCAGCCGATCGGGAGGGGCGTCTTGGGGTAAGTGGAACGTGAGGTCGCCTCTGCATAAACAAGAGGGTGGGTCGACGAGAGGGAAAACAACGTCTTTATGTACGCGATAATGATTCGCTTGTTTGCTCGATGAAGCAATTTTTTTCTTCTTCCTTCCCTTTCACTCGCACCGTCATTTATTCCCGTTTCACTTACTTCTCCTGTATACCGCACCTTCCCATCCCAACCCTTACATATTACTTTCCTCCAGAAGGAGATGCCGCATGCTTGAATTTTGCGAGAGTCGTTGAACCAAATGATTCGCGCTTAATAATATCATTAGGAGGCGCCATGTGAGGTCAGCTTCGTTTTTCGAATCTACAAACAGGAAGTTATATGCTTCCGCCATTATTATTAATGCACCCCGCCTGTACGTGTATCACTCTTATAAGATCGCGCTTAACCTTGTGAATTTACAAGTGAAAGAGAAAAAAAAAGAGAAAGAAAGAAGCAAGGATGGACTTGTAACAATTTAAAATATTGTTCAATATTGTCATCTTTCTCAGATTTTGTAAATTTTTATTTTATCCTACACGCATTCCTTTGATTTATCATAATACGAATATTTTCTAATTCCTCATAATAAGGTTTGTTCGTCATATTATACATTTGTTAAATTATCATCTAAGCTTTTCACTCGCATAGAGCGTGTATTCAAGAAAAAACAAAAAATGGGAAATAACCGATTAATCTGATATATTTCCGTACAAGGAAGCATGAGTCAATAATTTCCTGTGAACGGATGAATACTGTCGCGTTTTTAAAAAGAAGTTGAAAATAAATAAAAAAGATCGACATAGGAAAAGGGAGAAGAAAATCGAAAGAAGTGCGTTGCGCCATTAGAAAGGGCACCGGAGCACAAGAAAGGGATGAGAGTACAGGACTATAAGGGGTAATACCTACCACCTTGGCACCAAGAAGGGAGTCAGGGAATGCCACCCGTCCTCGTATAGAGAGCTGGAGGGTTGAAGGTAGAGAGTAGAGGGTGGGTTAGGGTAGCAGAAAAGAGGGAGGAGGGTAACAGGGTCGCTCCGGAGGCTGAGGAACAACCCCTACAATCCTCTGTCAGCCCTATCCCCACCTGAACTCTCTTTAATATTTTCATAACTAATCTGCGCGGTGCGTACTATTACGCACTCCGCACATTTTATAACTTTATGGATTTTTCTATGGTTGCCCCCACCTCTCTGCGGCATCAGACGCCTATAGCACACGAACACCTACACAAGAACGTGTTATGGGGCACAATGCGGTACTCGGAATGTTGCCTTGCGGATTTAATGTGTATATTATCCGAGTTGGAAAAAGTTGCCTTTTCCTTCTTCGTCTTTTTTATTTCCGTCGTTCATTTTTCTCCCCTATTTTTTGTTGTTGTTGTTACTCAACAACTAGATACGAAGCGCATACGTTCATATTTATGCATATATAGAAAAATGTAGGTATGTAGAAATATAATGATATATGATTTTTTCGATACTTTCTGTTTTTGAATATATAAAGTTTGACTTTTTTGTCGGGCTTTGGAAGACCGGATGATGGATCGGGGCTGCTGTGAAATCTTCGGGTAATTAATTCTTGGATTAATATTTTTTCTTTTGTCCTCTGACCTCTTCGTTTTCTTTTGGTTTTTATAATCAAATACTTAAATCACTTTTAATTTATACGATGACACTGGATTTTTTGAAGTGCGGAGGGGAGGGAGGTGACTCTAGACAAGTCTTCTTTGAGGAATAATTAGCTTAACGACACCGACGGTTCTGTTCTACTGAAAACAAAGGACGAATCCAATTCTTTCGGTTAAACTTTTATAGAATTTTGAACTTTTTCAAATTAGAAAAGTCTTTCCTCTATTTTTTCAGTGGTCCTTTCTTTCTTTAAAAAATTGCGATCCTCGAGAATCGACACGTTAATTAAGCGTGTACCTTTTCTCCAGAATTCTGTATGCAAATGAGGAAAGGTGAGCTGACTTTTTGCTATTAATAGAAAGGAGGACATAGGAGGATGCTACGCTTGACAGTCAACAGTGCGTGTAGGGCAAAAGAATAGCAAGGGTGAGAAGTATAGGAAAGAAAGGGTGGAAAATCGACAGCGACCCTCGTGTACCCAATGCCAACGTTGGAAAGAGTGGAGAGTGTCGGAGGGTTGGAACGAAATAAACATAGAAAGAGGGACTATGATAAGAGATAAAGGAAACGATAAGATGAATACAAATGACTAAAAGAAAGAACGACGAAAATCGGTAAAAAGGGAAGTGAACAACAAATAAAAATCTTACCCACTCATTTTTTTTTCACGTCGACCATCGCGACGCTTCTTTTTGACAATGACTCCATTGTGCATAATTTGCAAATCTGAAAAATTACACAGTTTTTCCAAATCTCGTATACCAGTAAAAAATTATTTGACGAATGTCTCTCTATGACGTTTGTAGGTACTTTCAAGCTTCGGAATTACGCGCGCGGAATAAGAGCCACCCACTAAGGGTTCCTCGACACTCGAGAGCTTTATGGGCCCGAGTGACTTTCACGACCCTAGTCAGTAGCAACTATTCAGAAATGTTTTCGGAATGAGATCATAGAATTATTTTTTTGTAAAATTGAGTCTAGTAGAGTTTTTTTTCTAATTCGTCTTTTATCTCTTTTATTTATCACAAGCCATTTACAATTAAATAATTGCAAGATATCACACGTACTTGATCAATCCTATATATAGGATATACATTATAAAAGTGTCGCTTAAGTAAACATTTTTTTTTACAAAATCATCAATGCGTAATACATTATCAATTTTTTCTTATTTTCCAGATTTTGGATAATCGAGAATACTATGTTTTTTTTTTCGTAAAGCTACACTGCATGGGGAGAAATATTCTGTACGTGCTAATGTTCAGCATTTCTCGGTAGCACGTGGCGAGTATATAAGTAACAGCAACATTAATCATAAAGCGATCGTAAATTCATAAACATAAAATGTAACGAATTTGCGTGTTACGATAGGAAGAATTTAGGAAACGCTCCTGCACGTCAGAACGGATGTTTTTTGGTCCTTTAGTAAAATGAGGGGAGTATGGAGTTACGTCCGTGCGACAGGGAGTCACGAATTTTATTATGCATTTACGCACTTATATATCCCATATAACTACGCATAGCCCCACCAGCCCCTGGCGTTGAGGGGGGGAGGCGTTCTCCCACCAACGAAAGCTCCAACCCCCACTCGCATCTAGTGCTAAAAACGAGGATCGATACTAAAATGCTTTAAAATCGCGGATTTTATATCTAACGGGGGGTGGCTGGCCTAGCCACGCGTCGGTCGGCCGGGCCGGGTTGGTTTTCGGCAGGCAGCCCACCTCTACCAATGATTTTTTGTTTCATACAGAACATTTTCCATCCACAGCAGAATCTGTTTCATCTAGATGCTATTCATATTCTAGTATCAACAAAAAATAAATAACTCAATAAGATTACAAGCTACTTCACAAAAAAATACCTCATCCGTCCACTATTAGTTTTAACAGTTATATAATAAGGACCCAATAAAAAAAATGAATGAAAGACAGCTATCATCCACCTGAGGATAATATTACATAATTTAATACAATTTTGAAAATCTGATTAGAACAAAGGATCCATCCTATCCCATGCGCCTACCTAGAATCCAGATATTCCCTATACAAGGACCCATAGTCCAATCACGCCTTTTACCCTGTTACCCCTGCAATAAAACATGACGAATTTTCATATTCTTGTTCGTCCGGGCGTTCGGAACTTTTACGAAGAACGGAAGAGAACATAGAAGATGGCTGATGGCCTGAAAGAGTAGTAGATGTAGGCATCCCTCTAGACGCTGCTAGCAGGAACGCCTGTATACTAGCAACGGTAGTGATAGTGGTGGTACTGTATAAGGGTGGTTCTCAATGCGGTAAGGTTAGGCAGAGTGAGCCAGAGCGAGGTAGAAGTTCCCCTTGTTTCATTCCGCTTTTTAATAAGGACCTCGTTTGGTACTCTAGGCTTTAAATAGATCAATACCTACGTACTTCATCCCTGGCAACGAACCCACCCCCTCCCCCTGTCCCCTTTTTACCCTGCGGTCTTCCTCTCTCCATCGCTCGTTCTCTTTCGTTTCTCTCTTTCGTTGCCGAGCCCCGCCGAAGGGCCGGAGAGTTAAGAGGGTGGCTACCCTCCTCTTTTCAATCCCTCTTTCTGTAACAGCATCTCTCTCTCTCTCTCTCTCTCTCTCTCGCTCTCTGTCTTTCTAGTTCCGGCAGCAGCAACCCGCCAGTCGTTGTTGTTCGCTAGTGCGGCCCCGCTTCTTTTTCTTTTGCCTTTCGTCTCTTTTCCTCTCTCACACTTTTTTCTACCCCCACTTTATCGCTCTTTAACATTCACACGCTCTCACAGTGTCTCTCTCTTTCTCTCTTTAATCTCCTACCAACCTACCAGCCACAGGCCCTCCGTTTTCGTTTCCCTCTTTCCGCTCCTTTTTACAGTTTTTTTTTTACTGGCAGCTCTGCGTGAATGGGTGAAATGTAGGTAGAACGTTTTCGCTTTCTATACGACCCGGCGAAAACGAGAGCCACGTACGTACGTACCCTACGAGCGCTGCGACGCACTGGATGCTCCTGTAAGTCGCTCATGGTAGCAACGCCGTACTCTCGGGCGCCAATGCGAATGGTGGCTATAAATTTTTTATTCTGTCTCTTATCAATTTTTTCAAATGAACGCGGTTCTCTTTATAGATTATAGTTAACATATACATTATACCGTAATTGTAATAGTTTTGCTACCAAAGGCATCTAGAGGTAATTTGATTTAGGCTAATTAGGTTACTATTAAATTTTTGTTCTTCTAACAAAAAATGTAAGTACCTGGCAAAGATTAAAGGTGACTTTGGTATATCAGTTACAATCGATAAAAGATCGTTGTTTGGTTTATCCGCAGTTTTCAGTATATATATTTGTAAGAGCTGATCGTTTTAATTATTTCAGCATCCAGTCTTAATACAAGTGTAGTTCAAAGTCAAAGGTATGGATTAATCGGGCGTGGGACATCGAAAAGCGAGCGAGAGAGAGACAGAGAGTGAGTGGTGGGCGAGGGGGAGATGACCGGTAGACAAATCGAATGTGGATAGAAGGAATAGGGCGGTAAATGGCCTGAGGTACGACACGCGTAAGAGGTTGCCGGATTTTTTTACAGGCTTTCACCCTGGAGAGGGTGATTTGTCAACCTAACCTAACTTCGAAAACCGTGGGAACGTCCTTGACCTAAAGACGCTGACGCCGGAAGTATCCCTTTTCACTCGATCGACTGTCATTGAGAAGGTCAGTCAGGATCTTTTGATCCGCTTATTCTATTATATATTTGTGAACTGATACCTGTAATGAGCATCCGACAGAAGTTTGAATTTTCATTATTTTATTGTTCTACGAGTGACAACTTTTTTGTCTTAATACATACAAATGTGGTTACAAAACGAGAATCTCGTGGAATTGAATCCGTAACTTATATCGAATGTTATAATTAATGTATTGTAAAATAACCTGCAACGGTTTTAACACAAAAACTAAACAATGAACAAGAGTTCCTATTCTTTTATATCGATTGGATCGATTCCTGATAACAAAGACGAATAGTATAGTCAACAGCGGAACACATCGATAACTTAAAGTGCATGGATACTAAATAATACAAAATTGAGTTAATAAAATTTCTACAAAAAAGATTAGACAATCCTAATAAACAAGCGAATCAATAGTGTTATAAATTCACCAATCAAGAAAATAAAATAAATATCATAAGACTGTCTCAAGAGATATGAATGTTTGTACTAATGATGACGATGATAATAATAATAATAAGGTGAAGTAAATTTATATTTAAGAAAAACAGAAATTTGTCAAAAACATAAAATAGCTCGATAAATAATATAAGTATACGATAACAAGTTCGAGATGGGGACTAGTGTTCGAAGCCGAACTTAGGGTCTCCCTTGTATAATTTCGCACACGGAGGTGAAGAAACGGCGTTGCCGTGCATATCTGAGGCGGCTGTAATTTCCGCAGGTCGCCGCAAAATCAATAAAAGAAACATTACATTGGCGGCAGGCAGTACTGCTGCTGTGCCGGTGGGCCATGGGATTGGATAGGAAGAGATGGGAGCGGGTCGCGCAAGCGTTGCTACGTGCCTACGTTGCTACGTTGCTAGAGCTTGCTGGTTCGGCTTTGGCTACTGAAAAGGAGCCAGGAAAGGAAAGGAGGAAAGTAGAAAGAGGAGCAGGAAAGGAAAGCAGCCAGCCAGCCACAGTCTTATGAAATATGGCCTCCTTACCAAAGAGACGGATCCTGGAGTCTCGTTCATGGTGGGAGGAATAGGGATGCTACTTGGGAGTAACGAAGGATCCATACTGGAAACTCTTCCTATCCATAATACTTGTCCCACTCTATACTTTATCCTTACTAGGGATCTTTTCTATACTAAGATTTCTGACCCTTTGATTTATGGCAGAGTTCATCGACTTCACGTCGTCTTTCTCATCGGTATCATCTATACTGTGCTCCTTCTGGGTAAATTGGATTCATTTTTTTCCTAGGTTTTTTTTCCACTATGTAAACACTGCTCTAGGATTATACTTGGTCAAGTAAAAAAGCATATCTATGAGTATACACATGTGCTACGCGTATGTACATAGTACTATGTATATAATGATAATGAGTTATTAGCATATTGGTTATGATAAAAGAAAATTAGGGAGTTATCGAAATCCAGGAAATTATCGCGAGATAAATTTTGTCCTTTTCAGTTATAATTTTTTAACACGATATTCCTAGTATCTTATCCCATAATAGTGTTTCGGCATTTTTTGACATTTAATCCCGATGTAGAAGGGCGTTGGTCAAATTAAATAAATATCTAGGAACAATTCTGATATTTTTAGCGCTTAACAAAACATCTATGTATTGCCCTTAAAGTTATATTTAAATTAAATCCCATTGATCCAATGTTTCCTCTAATCCTTGGATACCACTAGGGCATGCAAGGATTAGTGCCATGAGCACGTCCGAAATAGGAAAATGTTTATTGTCTGCCCATAAGAAGAAATGGACCAATGAAATACAGGAACAACGATGGTCCGACTGACGTAAATGCTGTTCTTACGTTGGTACTTTGAACAATAGTTTCCGTAGAACAGCAAACAATGGCTTTATATCAGTACAACTGTGAATCAGATTTAGATGTACAATGCCTTATGATCATAATATTCTACTTGCTTACTCTCTGCGACAATTTCTGTGAAATAATCAGACCAATGACGTAGATTCGTATCGACATCATCATATAAAAAAATTACCTAAATGATGATATACGTTGAAATTAATTGGCATTTTAGCGTTGATATTATACGGGTACTCATATTAACTTACTGTATAGTGATACAAGAGTTGTTAAAATTAGTATTGGTAAAGAGTCTATATAAGACGTCATGGGCAAAAACCTCTAGAGAATTGTTCGCGAGGAAGCCCTGTGTGTCCTTTACATATTTCATGGGACCGGTTAGTCCTGACAGGCTCGGGAGCCTGTTGCTCCGCTCGTCGAATTCGTGCTAGCAGGAAATCCTGCTCGGCCGCAAATTAACCCCAATGCGTACCTTCTACTCGATTATTAGATCTGGAAGCCTTAAGCCTGTGACGACCTCGACCCTTTTTGCCTTAACGGCGCACGAGCTTGGGTCACGTCTGGGTTAGGCTCGTTTAGATTGTGTTAGGTTCGGTCTGGCTGCGCTTGGGGGTTGCTTCACTTAGAATTTGACTGTTGGGTCTTGGATTTGGGTTGGGTCAGGTTAGACAGGTCTCAATCTGTCCCGTGCACGTTAACCGTTAGCCGGTTAAACATTTAAGGGATGTCACGCTAGTTGAGCGACTAGAATGTTGGGGCTAGGTTCTTTAGAAAATGCGTGAGGCCCCATTACATAAATTTCTTTCGGTATAGGCAAGATTGGGTATTATTATGTTGAATAGTGATAAAGGGTTTTAATGATTTTGTCATAATTAGGAGTCATTAGGTTTACTTCGATTTACATCGTTATATTATAATATTGAAATTTTAATGATTGAAGCGCATTTTGATTGATGATTTTATTCTCCAAGTGATATCTAAAACCGGAGCGAAATAGAAGAACGGTAGTAAGGAGGAAACAGGTTCTGTTTTCATGGCTGCTAACTTGAGTGACTTATCGCTAACTATCGCTGAGTCAATCTCAGATAACATACGGCTCGCGTGCTAGCCTTTTTACTCTTTGTTCGTTTATGTGTGACACTGTGCAATTAATCGTGCAGTCTATCCATAATCATAACAATCATCATGCGAACAAAGCTTGCGCCGTTAGTGTCGCTGTTGTTAATTCTATAATGAAATCCCAAGGAAATTAGGGAGACGATATAGGTTAGGAAAACATCACGTGAAGCATCTGAATGCTGCCGATACGGTTTATGGACGACATAAAACAGTAAAGTTGCAAAACGCAACTTTCTTCCCATTACAGGTCTTTTAATGGCTCCTGACTATTTATGGCGTTTCCAGATTTTTTCTGGTTCGCGATGCACGGTTTTAATCATTTTTCTTTTTTTTCTTTCACATAACTTTTTCGTGGACGCAAAATGTCGTGTTACGGCAAAGATAATGAGATCGATTAGAAAAACTATCCTGAGGGCACAAAATGGTCGGACATCTTTTTTGGTTTTTGTACTTTCTTGAACCACGTACAGTCCAATCTTCCAGGTCCTTCGAAGGATTTGATGGATTCCTCCGGTAATGCGAATCCTTGTATACGCGTTAACAAGTTATAATTCCACTTGGGGAAAACAGATCACGCAATAAAGACGGGAAGCTCACGCAAAGGGCGTTGCGTAAACGAGTAGATAATACCGTGTACTTATCTGACAATTCCCAGTAGACTGATACACGAGCATTCCATTACAATGATCCTGAAGTGGATAGGCTGGTTGGACAGTAAACGACGTGAGTCGTCGTGATGACGATAATAGGATTCATAGGATGTCAATAGCGTTCGCGCATGGGCCATCTGTAGATAGTTTCGATAAATTTCGACCTAACCTAAATTCCGAACCTAACCTAACGTTCTTCGTATAAACATGAGGACTTTTTTTAGCAATTTGCGAACCACTGATACTAGCCGCAATGTACAGGGTTCCGGGCGATGGAGTCGAAAACCTCCCGTGAACCCTACTTACCTCCCACCAAAGATTCTTTCTTTCTGGGCCCATACCGGGGGCCCGAACCTGTATGCGCGTATGCACCTAAATGCATGCTAGGTCCCCTCCAGAGACATGGGCACTGCGTTGCTAGGCGCTTCCCTTCGTTGCTAGGGCCCATCCCCACCATAGTCCATATTCGTAGTCCCAAAATGCATTGAGTCCCGCATTTGCCCGGTCCACCATGCCCTTCTCTAACCGCCCAATGCAGTTGGGCCAGTGCAACAAGCCAATCCCCACCAGCGGCTTGCTCTCTCTATACTCTCCCCTCTAGTTGCTAGACCCACTTGCCCCCTTTTTTCAGGGATAGAACCGGCATCGTCGGCTGTGGACGCTCACCCCACCTCAGGTGCAACGGCCTAAATGCAATTTATTCTCCAACCGCCTTCGGTCTCTCTTTTTTCTTTTTACCTAGGCTCAGCGCCTACCACAGGCCCAGACCATGCGCCAAGATCTTTCTTTATGTATTTTTCTCTCTATTCTGTCAAGATGGCGAATGCCACTTTTCGTTAGGCCCAACGCCGTCCGACTCCTCTCTTTTTCTCTCTCGTTCTTTTCTTTCTTCCCTTATTGTTCTTCACGCTGTCCTTTCCGCTCCCCCCTCTCCCCCCCCCCTCTCTCTCTCTCTCTCTCTCTCTCTCTGTCTGTCTCTCTCGCTCTCTCTCTCTCTCTCATCCGAGATAAGAAATGTTGCGTAGTTTAAGTTCTCGAAACCATGACTATCGCGCAATGAAAATAGTTTTCCGAAATCGAGAATTCTTTGTATGTAAATTCTTTATTCACTGGTAGACAGAATAACAATCATTTTTTTAATACTGTATAAAAATGGATACATTAGCTTAAACTCATCTTTGACTTTCATTCTGTTACTCAATGCAGTATTCAAGTATACGATTGGTTTTGATCATTAGAATCATTTGTAAGTGACTAATGTGCTATTTTCTTCCATGATCATCATTACCTTAATTTATGATAAGCCTAATGCCTGTATATACGTTTTTATTTTATGAGAGGCTTTTTCGGATAATTTTCATAGATCAACCAATGGTTTGGCAACGATTTAATTAGCTTGATATTACTTGTTCTACTTCTTTGAAAATATCTCAAGCGAAATATGCCAATTAAGGATGTCGTCTGTGAAATGCTTTCATACTTTGTCGATTATGCATCTAAACCCTCTTCGCTCAAATATCTTATTCAACTCCCTATACAGACTCGTAATGACAAATTGCGTAACTAATCGCTAACAATTACGTCTGTTCAAATACAAAACTTACAATTCGACATTTTTCGGAACTTTGGACAATAATGGATTATAGTCTGTTACTGACACGCAGGAGCACAAAATAATAGAAGTCTATTCATTGTTTTGGTTCGTTAACCGATCGAAAACGTTTCAAAAGCCGTTCATTTGTTGCGAATCCTTCGTGATTAAAAAAAAAGTATGTACGAATCAGTCAATAAGTAATTGTACAAAGACCAGCAGTGTCCCACCTCGTGCAATATAATCATCGATGCAGAAAATATCGTCCCATATCAAAAGCCGCGTGTATCTTCGTGATAACTTTTCGAGAGTTTCCGAGAGAGTAAAAAGTGAAAAGTAAGAAAGAGCAGGAGCCAAGAGAGGAAATAAAAAGAAAAAGAAAGAAAAGGAGGCGTAGAGTCCTGCGGCCCTGTCTCGGTGCTAGAGCCCCCTTCTTTCGACTGCAGTTAAATGCACTATCCACTTCCCCACCGACGGTGCCCCATCGTGCAATCCTCCTATTTGGACCCCCCACCATTACGACCAAAAAGTGCAACGGCCTAAATTCACGGAGGGGAAGTCGTGCAGGGGCCTTGGGCCTCCCTACTCTGGCTCCGGTGCAACAACCTAATTTCTAGAGGCTACCGCCCCTTGCATCGCCCCGGTCCTTTCTGCCTGGTTCACAACCATCGCCCTCTCGCCGCCTCTCCTACTTAATGCAATCGCTAGGCGGTTTTCGGTGGCACCTTTTTTTATCCATTTACTTTTTTTTTCAAAAGACGTGCAATCGTCTCCGCTTACTAGCAACGATGGATGCAATACGAGCCCTACTCGGCACCGTGAAGCCCTTCTTCTTCGCCTCTGCTTCAACTTCTTCTTTTACTACTACAGCTATAACTACTACTACTACTATTAAGTCTACTTCGTCCTTCTCATCTTTAGATTCTCTCCTCTGCTGCACTCTTGCACTCTTCAGACCTTGGCCTCTTCTATGCTTGTTTTGCCATACTCCCTTTTCAGCCCTTTGGGACGCATTTTGGCTGCGCTGTTGAGCTACTTCAAATGTAACAAAAACAATTTTGCATTTGAAGAAATATATTCTACGAAAATATCAATATTTTCGTATAATTCATTCAAATGAAATATATGCAGTTTCGTTTTACTGGTTTGCCCAGTTCATTTATATCAAAATCACATACTCTGTATAAGCATTGTACATATCCATAAAATATAATCTGTAATATTAAAATATTAGACTTACATATTGATTTTATCGATGGTTAAATGATTTTATATTTTCCACTAGTCATTAGAGTGTCTCATAAACTTCTAGTCTCCTCAAGAATAGATTTTTTTAGAATTTCTCGGCTGGCAAAGACTCCAGCTGAGACGAAGAAGCACATCGTCGTCGAGTTTCTCAGTCGGTTTGAATCGCTGATCGGTTTCACAAGAGGTTACGTGCCGGGATTCGAGTTTGCCGTTGAGGCTTTTGGTTTCTTTCGTGTGTTGCGCGCAGTTGCACGCTCCTCTAGAATTCATTCGGCAGGCGATGCTGGGCTTCTCAGTCTCGCGAGGATCAACGCCCTACAAAAGTTCTTTGAGCCGAAGAGGACCACCTGCCCACGAGCTCGCGAAACCCCACCTCCATTATCGCTGGTGCATTGCCCTTGCAACTTGACTTAGGGCCCGTTTCCAATAGTTTTCGAACACGAGTCGAAAGCTGTCCTTTAGTCAAATTTTATTACAATTTAATTACCGCGCTCGAAGATAAAGATCAATATGATTTATCGATCCTATGCTAAATAATAGATTTTTTTTAACATAATTTTTTATTTTTGCTAATGTTCCTAAAAAATATTTAATTAAATTTCATTAAAAAGACTATTAATTAAAAATATGTGAATTTAATATAATCGATTAGTGGTAATGAATAAATCTGCTATTCAAGGCCCTTGATTATTGTACTAAGTACAATTTTCCTATATACTCTGCAACTAATAAAAGTGCATAGCGCCATTGTTACTCGGTGCAATGGCCTTAATCTCTAGGTCCGCGATTTTTCGTTTCGCGTAGTGCGTCGCTTGGCGATGCCGAGTT
Source organism: Cephus cinctus (assembly GCF_000341935.2). Lineage (NCBI taxonomy): Eukaryota > Metazoa > Arthropoda > Insecta > Hymenoptera > Cephidae > Cephus > Cephus cinctus. The sequence continues at coordinate 456,568 of NW_014332943.1, read as the reverse complement.
CGTACACGTGCCTCGAGCACAGAGCGTTGAAACTTTATTTCTAGAATGTTTGATTTGAGAAAGAAATAGCCGTGACTCGTTCTTCGCGAAAATGAGTGGACCCCCTTTGTAAACTACGGGCGGTTTAGGAGGTTCTTGATCCTTTCAAAAATGACGCCTTTGTATCGACACCTTGACATCTTTTCTCGTTAGTCTTTATAAATTTTACATTTACGACAGCGCGTACGTTATTTTTAAAACATCCCATTATTCCTACGTTAGCTATTAATAACCTTATTACTGTATATGTATATTAAATTACAAATTTTACTCTTGAAGACATTTTTTTTCTAAATTAACATAATAACGTGGTTACTGACTTTCTGAAAAATGAATGTCCGTTACTCCAATACATTTTCTGGCTGATCAAGCATGTCATTGTAAAAATAAAAAGGCGTACTGAAATAAAGAGAAAGAAGGGCGAGTAGAAGAGGAAGAAGAAAAAAAATAAAAAAAAAAGAGTAAATTTTACGGTGTACGATTATTTCGTCGCATCCTGTCGTCGAAATTTCCCAAGAAGCACAATCATGGAGCCCTTACTTGCAAAGATCCCTATCTCGCTGTAGGCAATAGCAATTTTTCATTTCATATTAACAGATACATCTATACCACTAAAAATTTATCATTATCACAAGTCATATGTGTATCATATAAAAAAAGATCGACTACAAATTACTTATCATATTATAAAATATCAATAGGCAATCAATGTGACATAAATCAAGATTGGTATCCAAGGATTACGATTTGAAGTTCCACGAGTTATGAATTTAATTTACGTAAACGATCGAATTATGCTATATATATGATTTTGAAACTAATAATTAATTAAAAATATAGCAAAAATATAATAGATATCGAAAGGTTCAAAAATTGCAGTAGGAACATAGTTAACTAATCGACAATTCTCCATTCTAAGACGCTGCAACCTAAATGAGGAATATTATTAATATGTATATTCAATATTCAAATATTCATTTTCATTTTCTCCTAATCTTTGGCTTCCTCATACATGAATCTTCATTTACTACCGACCAACGAAACTTCGAATTGCTATAAAATTAGTTCCGCTTGGCCGAACTTTGTCAAATTTCATATGTATTACGGCTAGATGATATTTCATATTTTCAGAGAATTATGGTTTGATTCGTTGAAGTAAACATTAGTTACAGCGATAAAGTTGATTTTTCGAAAAATTGAAAATATCATAAAATCAAAACTTCTCGATGGATTCGGCCCAAATGCAATACCAATCAACCTTGAATATAAATCGCTTTGTCAAGAATTATTTAGATGAGTATCACAACATTTGCGATCGCTAGAGTGATAACGTTCTTTTTTTGGGAATTTGAGAACGACATAAAATCCGAGCCGCAGCTTGAAGCATTACGAAAAATATAGTCATTGAAGGGATTATAGAGCTGCACATGCCTGCAAACATTTGGGGGCTGTCACTAAAACCGTTCTCGAGTTATACACATTTGAATTTTGAGAGGCCATAACACACACACACACACACACACACACACACACACACACACACACACACACACACACACACACACACACACACACACACACACACACACACACACACACACACACACACACACACACACACACACACACACACACACACACACACACACACACACACACATCCGGGCATTTTCTCCAAATGTGTTTTCTCGACATTTTGGCACATTTTGAACACGGTGACATGAAAATCTCGAAAGAAAAATTTTTCACCGTCACATAGTTACCTCTATGAGGAAGCAAAAAAGATACACTTTTCGAATGCATCGTTCGTCCTGCTACGATGGAGAAGCAACAAGAATTATTAACTGTAGATATGGATATTAACTGATATAGCAGGTACTTTGCATATTTTTACTACTAGTGGATTCTGTATGCAATATTGCAGTTTCATGAAAGCAAGTATGGTTCGTCAAAGTGAATTTAATATGAGAACGTTTGTTGATTGCTATAGTACTGAAAAAAAATGAGCATAGCATAAAAACGAAGGGTTGGCATCCAGGGAAAATAAAGCTTACGCGCATTTGAAAATCCGACGGGGTTCCAGTACATAATCGAGTTAACTGAACATTTTTGATTGGCCAACCGGTGTGCATTAACGACCCGAACCGACGACGCGTTATTACGTTGGGATTCGCGAACACGGAAATCGTTGACGATAAATAATAATTATTTTTGTTTGTCGTTCGCCACGCATTGCAGCATTAATAACATTTCGAAGCCCCTACGTTCCGAAACGTTGAAATAACAGATCCACTAACCGAAACATAATAATCGACGCGCGAGTGCGAATACATAATTTTCGCAAACAAAGTGCATAAATAATAATGCACTATTTACCTTACCCGCTGCCTGGACGAATTTGATTATAATCCGATGCGTCCTACAACCCGCCTACAACTCCTCTAACCTCCCTTTTCCGCACCCGTTGCAACACGCCTTTCACCCCACTTTCCACAGACACTGTCGCCTGCTCGACTTTACGTGCATCCCATAAAAAGTGCATCGTACCATGCAAATAACAGACAAAACTTACCAGTTGCAACGTTAAGTCGCACTTGTGACTCCAATTGATAATCCTGTGTGATTTACATATTGCCAATTTCCTGTATGTTGGATGCTATTATTTTGTATTTGAATACCACGTGACGCGAAAAGAGCAAATGTCAAATATACGTCGGAATACATTTTGATAGAAAAATATTTTTTGCGAATTTCTTTTTTCCTTTGCAATTTCAAATTTTCGATGTTTCAAATTACTATGTCTAAGAGTAGTATGGGATACATCGTAATACTAAATTTGATCATGAATAGTATTATGTACACTTTATATAAAATATCATAAATTATTTATTTATTTCCTAAATGTATACACGGGTCCTAAACGCGACCATAGGGACGAACCAAAACACCGAAGGAAGTTCACATGGGTAACCTGCTTGTTGCTAGACCGAATGCGAGCCTAATTATAACTATCTTACATCTACTGGTTCGTATTATTAACCCGAAACGTATCCGCCAGTTTTGTTAGTGATGTGTGTGCATCGTGGCAGCCGAAAATTTGCACCGATGCACGTAACATCACATACTATACTATATAGAAATCTGCACACGTGAATTCCCACGATGAGAACGAAAGACGGTTTTACATGTTTCCTCCCATATTAAAAAAAAAAAGAAAAGAAATACAATGCAAGTCAATCATTGCAAAATTGGTTCGCCAATACTATCCAAGTAACAATTTGGAGTCTGACAGTAGTATGGGATACGTCTAACTTGTCTATGAAAATAGCTATTCAACATTGCTCAAATTCTCATAGGACCACTAACGTATAAGTAAAATTTAGCTGGTTTATATATTAAAAAATGAGAAATGAGACAAGTATGGGAGAAGTTGAAAAAAGCGACTAAAATTAGACTATTGTCACAAAATTAACAATGATCGTTAAATTGCGGAACTAGGTCTAATTATAAAAATCTACTATATTGAACAGCAAAAATCGATTGTTCCATTAATATCAATTTTCTCGTATCTCGATAGCAAATTGATTGGATCTTGCATCAATCATCGGGATTGGGCAAAGAATGATCGCGCGTTCTTAGTCGTCGCAACGAATTTACGAGTATCAGCATCGTTATGTATGCGATTTATGCAACGGTACCACAAAATCTGCCAAGCAGGAGTCTAAAATTGCCTCTATGGATTCGACGTCGATTTCATAACGATTTTAAATTGCGTCACAGTAAGGAACGTTATGCTTATCCGATGAATACTCCCTGATTGTCCGCTACGCGACTCGACTCGTCCTTCCTTTTTACTGTGTGCGTTTTGCAGAATTGCATCTGCAACGCGCATGCATATACGGTAAATTGGATCAAGGAGCGTGCCGGCACTTACCACCTACGTGTCGATCAAAATTGGATTCCTCGACTCAGCAACAATTATTTGTAAGAACAAAATTCATATTATAACAATTTTTTCTGTAAACGTATAAAACTAGATACATGTTTATAACAATGCAATTATTGGATCCAAATAGGCAATGTTTGACAAGAAAGAAAAAAAAGAACATATATACATAATTAGTAAACTCTGCTCTTCATTTCTCCTTATTCTCTTCCTGTCCAAAATGCAATCTGCTCGACAGCACAAATCAATACAATCACTCCCCATACAATTGTAAGCGATACTTGATTATACAATTGAACAGATCGGATCTGTCGCCAGGAAGATTCACACATACCTATAGATACCACTAATAAAGGTTAATAATTCGCATCAGGGTGTGCACTTCCTGTAGTGAATTTGGCTTATCGTTTCCGGTGCGAGGATCGCACGCGAGCCTCGCAGTCGGATGAATGGAGCTTCCGGTGTCTCGCGATGCGTAGAGTATAGTAAAGTGCTTACGTGTACCGTATGCGTGCGTACATTACACACACATCATCCAGATATGTAGAAAATTCTAAGAAACGCAAAGAGAGAGGCAGAGGGATTAAAAAAATTTAATTCTCATCTCTTGCAACAGGATCCACGAATAACGTCAAAGCGGAATAGGCTGCTTGTACAGATCTAAAGTTCTGTGTCCTGGCCAAAGGATTCAGAAGGATCGCAGACGAGCAAGAAGCTGCCTGGTGGTCCATCGCAGTAGACGTATAACGTAAGAGACAGATAAACCGACCGACAGACGGACATACGTAGGGACGGACAGTGACACATTGCCAGGACCGACGCATAATAAAGGTTGGTCTTCTTAACGAGGCTGAAAAAGATTGTGTATAATTTTATTCGTGGTGTAAAGTCCATACGTAGATGTGAGTGCCAGCGAGGTAGGTGGAGGGTGCATTGCTGGGCTCAGCAGCAGCACATACGACTTTAGCCCCATAGTACCTTCCTCTATGTATATATATATATATATATATATATATATATGCACACATATACGTACGTACGTATATTATATGCTAGACGATATAGACGTACTTAGAATGGGAGATGCTATGCGGCAAATGTAATGAGCACCCTGCACAAATATGTCAGCGTAATTGAAGCTAGGAACGTCCTCGGTTGCCTAAGCGCGTTCTATGAACGTTTAGGAAGCTTTGCGCATTCTAGTCGTTTAACACACGCTGACACTCTTTGTCCGTTGCATTCTGCAAACAGTGCAACTTTCGTGACTGTCGTCATGGCCCCTCCCCTCCCCCCCCCCTGCCGCCCGGCACTAGC
>NW_014332943.1:449531-451128 GCF_000341935.2 Cephus cinctus | reverse complement strand
TGCCGCCCGGCACTAGCAAGCATCTACGTTTATACCGATTGCAAAATGCACAAGCAATGCAGTCGAATTGCTTCTATATATGTATATATAAGCTAACCTCGATATTAAATTGTTTATTTGTTCTACAAATTCCAGTTCAATTGCACCTTCTTAACAATTGCATTAAAGTGCGATTGAGCTTGGCAATAACGCAAGAGTTCTCCCTTTTACGTTTCATGCAAATTGCAAGGGGATATATTTGAGTCGAATAACTTCATAAGAAATTCTAAGGCGGTAATTGGTAAGAATAGAAAAATTTTAATGTCCAATGTAAAAGTACGTGCAAAAGAGTGCGCGACAATCAACACAGCGAAGGTTTAACTTTAAAGACAGAACCTGTTGGGCTTGAGGAATTTTTGCGTATAGCCCCTGAGGCGGTCAGATTTTTAACGCGAGAGATTATCTAACACTGCTGAAGTGGCATATGAGTGTGGGCATGTGAGTCGAGACGCGAATCTCGTTGGGCCAGAGAAGTACAAGAAGTACAAGGGAGGCTGACGATGAGATGAACACTGCTGTGGGCCCGCTCTGAGTAGGAAGGGGTCCTAAGAGAGGAACATGGTAAAGTGGGGACCCAGTACAGGCTACGTTGACTGGGGGACTGAGGGACTAGGGGGTTGGTTGGCTGAGGGACCCTTCGGGGGCGTGGGCCATAGAGTAGCTAGCTTTCGGATGCCGTGAGTTCGGGACATGAGGGGCCCACAAGGTGAACGTCCAAGGGGCCAACCTGTTCGGGGTTCATGGCCCTCTAGTGACTAGCTGGGCCCTCATCCTGCACGTTTCATCAAGGGCCACTAAATTTCCTCTTTTATTAACTTTTTACCTTATATTTATCATATATGCGAATTTATAATATACGTCATTCGAATCACTATCTTTAACTCCTTGCAACACGTCATACTCATTTTTAAATACTTTCTTTGTATATATATTTCACTCAATCGCTATGCTGTACTCCTCTCTCTTACGGTCTCTTTTCTTCTCTTTATTCTTCCTGTTTTGCACTATTCTCCTCTTATACGATTCTTACACATTTGTTAAATTTACTCGCAATTCTGTATATTCTAGACTGGATGACCTTGGGTCATCGAGCTTTATTCCTCGAATTCTTATATTATATTGCTCTTGTCGGGTTTTCATAGCCACCAATTAAAATTCTCGCGCGATTATTGTCGATTCTTACTAAGAGACGCGTGGAATGCACTCTTGCACGATTAGGAGAGCTAACGGTATATTTATGGGTACTGTATTATCCTCTATGAACGTATCAGACATACGGACAGACCCCGTCATGATCGTAACATCTCGATAATTCCTATGGAGAATACCAAAGGATAACGTCGAGGTTCCTTGAATTTTCTATATAGCACCGCGAAATGCTAGGATGACTCCAGTTCGCATGGCTATGCAAAGAAGGAACCAGTTTCAGATCCTGCCTGTTCTATTATCCCGATGTCCTTAGGATTTATTTTTAGAGCATAGTCGCTCCTGCAGTTTTCACTCAATGAGGAGAGGAGCGCAACACGGTGATGCCAGGGAACTGCGAGGGAAGTGGGGG
>NW_014332943.1:420761-449375 GCF_000341935.2 Cephus cinctus | reverse complement strand
GAGGGAAGGGGGGGGGGGGGGGCACTCTGTTTGCACAAGAATGACGAAGTTCTACGTTGCGCGTATGTTCCTCGAACTGAGCGACTTTCCTCCTTGTCGTCGATATTGTTGCCTTCGTCGTGTGCACCGCAATAATAATAATGATAATAATAATAATCTTTGCGTATACTCACAATGTCGCGTCGTTTTGTCGTAATCTATTGTTAGACTTATTAGCAATATTGTAAACGTTAGGAAAGCAATAATTTTTCCTCGATGATTATATATTACTTGATTCTCGATGTGGCCTTGACGATAATGAAAATCGAAGTGCGATTTTATTTCACAAAACGTGTTAGACTTTAACCGCATTTCATTTCTTTGATTAAGTAAGGTTATTCAATTAAGGTGATATCTACGAGCCCAACCAAGTCCACTAATGACCTGCAAGATTATTAATTGGCTCGTGCGTCTGCCGACCCACATTCGAAGTCCTGCTATTTTGTCGATGGCTGGCTAAAAACAAAACGATGATAAAAAGACACGTCGACTTACAGTAAGATTTTACTTCCTGATTGCGGTTTGATTTTCTTATTGCGTTCAAGCTTGTACTTTGATTTCTCCAATAGGACGCGCTAGGAGATTTTGCAGTGCATATACAAAAACATGGCAATTTATGCAAATATTTTTGTGCTTTTGTAAGATACAATGTACTCATAGGCGAGTGCGGTAACTTGTGAAATAAAAGGTGTTATCTATTCTTGTGACATAAGCTCCAGGAATTTATATCTTATTTGTAAATCCGTATTGTACAAAATATTTATATACATTGAAATTGTACCTAACAGCCAGAAAACGTCAAAAGCTACTCTCACGTCGCGTGCTATATTAAATTACATGTCTCCTACGTACGAAATGTCGAATGTCTCTCGAAAAAGAAAGGATAAAAAGCCGAGCATCTCCAAAAAAATGGTAAAAAAAGTCTGCATCTCATAATAATTAGCGAGCTGTGCCATTAGTAAAAGAAAAAAAAGCACCACAATAGAAACAGATTGACCAACAATTTAAAAAAATTGAATACGTTTCTCACTAGTATCGTTGACTGCTATATATATATATATGTTTTTCTTTAAATGAAATACTAGCAAAAATCTGAAAGTACCGGTACACGTCCACCCTTCACCATATCAGCAAGTATCCTCTTTGAAGCATGCACACAGCGTCAGCATCGGTACCAACGCCTTTAGTCCTCAGAGTTCGAAAAATCGGCGGGACTATTCGATGCGCAGCTAACTGTACATAAGTTTGGCTATGCATGGGCTAAATGCCGGAGGGGTCAGAGGAGAGGGAGGAGAAGGAAGAGGATGAGGGGAAGGAGGATGAGGTTAAGGAAGAGGAGGAGGAATAGTGGCAAGGAGGGAGGTGGTCATAGGAGTTGAAGGTGGGGAACCGAGAGTACAGGAGGGTTGCACTAGAGGAGGGATACTCGGAGGGTTGGCGGGAGGATCCTCCCTCCCAGGGATGGTCCCTGGTGTGGGGATCATACTGGGTTTGGGACGTGAGGGGTCGGTAGTATCACGAGTAGAAGTTGGTAATAGTGCTAGTAGTATTAGTAGTAGCAGTTACAGGAGTAGTAGTAGTAATAGTAGGAGTCATTCTCTGGAGGATGAGATGGCAGTGGCAGTGGCTCTGACGGAGTAGGGGAGGTAGAATTGGCGAGTGGGGAGGGGAGCGTAGGGTTGGATGCTAAGCAGGGGGGGGGCCAGAATTGGCCAGGAACCGTGGGGTGGGGATTGGGTCTCACCCCTCGCGTGCTTCTGCCCCTGCCCGAACCCTCCTCGATGACTCCCCTCCTCATTTCCCCAAGCGGCGTTGCCCCTCTCTTTAGAGGTTCCTATGAATTTTGCGACACTCAATAAAAAGTGGTTCCACGAGGTTAACATTTCGGTAACTATACCTCGGCTCTACCAACACACGCCCGAAAAACTGCATGGGAGAGGCGCAGCGAACCGCGCGCGAATCAAGTGCTTTGCCCAGTCGCGTTCCCAATCACTCTACGACTAGGTAGTCCCGGTGTCCAAAGCCCCGTGTCATCGCACGACCACAACTACGAACATACGACTGAGACGACTCGTTTCTGCGAGGACGAGTATATAACGAAAGGTGGATAAATATAAATATATATATACATATATGTATATATATATATAAAGTAAAAAAAATATTAATAGAAGTCGGTGAAGATCGATAGATCGTTTCTACGGGGCTTGGGATCCAGCATAGTAGGAAATAACCCCGGAAGATAAGATCGAGCACGGAAAGGATCCTTGTGTTACGATTACTATATAACGGACAGGTGGACGAAGGAGAGAATAAGGACGCGCGTGATAAGGACATCGCCATCGTGGAAACATACACGAGGTATCGAATCGTTTACCACGAGGTGCCACGGGGAGCCATCCGAACGTCCTTGGGGAGATAAAGGGCAAACACGTATAATTGATCCTACGACGTGGACTATCTGTGGGCGACCTAGACGACGTAGACGTGGACCTCGACCGAGGACGATTAGGTGTACCGCCAATAAAGTACAACGTAATAAATACGCGGAGCAGAAGTTAGCCGGGACTATAAAGGAGGGTTTCCGTGTGGTTTTCCGTTCATCTATAAGGATCCTCCCAGCTGTTCCTGCTGACATGGATGCACTACTGGATTCGCCTGCAGCTCACCTGCAGGACGAGAGCCGTCGTGAGGACTGAGACGAGTCCCCAAGGTACAAACTACGAAGGCACCACGCAGGACAAACGCGAGACACAACACGCTTCGATTCGCCGCCACGATCCAAGGTACGTCGTTCTACTGCGAATACGTGCTCGAGAGACCTCCGACCGTACGAGAGATCTATACTATACGTGTGCCAGTGGGTGATTGTGTGTCTGTGCGTCGCGATGCCGGCCGTCTGTTCTGCCGGCTAGACAAGCGCTAGACGAGGATTACACCAGGCAGACACGTTTACCTATATCCTTTCTAACATCGCGCACTCTCCATACAGATATCCCATCTGCTTCATCCATCGCTCTGAAGGTTTTCATAAACGTTTATCAGTCTACGTTAACCTAACCTAACTTTCATTCAATTAATAAATTTCGACTAATCTCTTCCTCCCTCACTCCCCCGTCACCCTCTATCGCTCACTCTCTCTCTCTCTTTTCTATCTTCACTCACTCTCTACATTTCGTCTGCGATGACTTGGCTTCGCTCCTTTGTCACTCGTTTACGATTTGCCAGCCTCCTTCACTTCGCACCAGAACATTCTCCATGGAGACCGTGACGCTCAGGAACGCACCTCTTATGTTAGACGGGCACGTTTGGCCTTGAGAAGCGACACGACTGAGGGATCAGGATTTTCGAGATATATTATTATTATTCGGCCTGTGTTGTGTATCTTCTTCCTATACGCATTTCTGTAGACGATGATAATTGTTTTGTGGGTACTCGTTATCCTTATAACAAATTAAACTGGAGAGAAAAAGAGGGGGGAGAGAGAGAAAATTGCACACATGGTGAGGTTCGCAGGAAACTTCGCGATGTTGCCTGCCTCTGTGTGTGTGTGTGTACGCGTGCGTGCGTGCGCGCGCGCGCGCGCGCGCGCGTGTGTGTGTGTGTGTGTGTGTGTATGGAGTAACCAGAGTAGCGGTGTGTGTGTGTGTACGCGTGCGGAGAGAGAGAAAATTGCACACATGGTGAGGTTCGCAGGAAACTTCGCGATGTTGCCTGCCTCTGTGTGTGTGTGTGTACGCGTGCGTGCGTGCGCGCGCGCGCGCGCGCGCGCGTGTGTGTGTGTGTGTGTGTGTGTATGGAGTAACCAGAGTAGCGAAGTAGAAGCATGAGTAGTAGAGTCCCGAGAGATATCTCCAATGCATTTTTAGGCAGTGCGCACTTAATGCCGACTCCGTGGAAAACATGGCATAGTATAAATAGATGCTTGCGGTGTAAGGAGAGTAGTTTATGCGGGCGAAAATAAAAATAGGTCTCGGATTCGGGCTCGCCAAAATGTACAAACGTATCCTTACGAGACAGGACTACTTGGTATGGAATTCGAAATTAGGATTAGGGTTTTAGAATTGATACTGATAGCACTGTGATAACCTTCTGGCATATAATAGATATAATATGTATATATATTTAATAAATATGTACGTCTATAAATACATAACGATTTTAGAACGAACTTATATGGAAGTAGCGAACAAGTAAGAATTCGTGTGAATCTATGGAAGAACAAGAGAACCAGACAGATGTTTGCCGGTTTTCCTACGCATTCGTCTACCGTCGCAATATTATTTTTTCAATTTTGTTTTCTTTTCTTTTCCTTTCTTTCTTCTACCCGTGACGCGTGGCCTCTATGTGCCGATTCCCATATACATACGTGCTTCTCTCCTTCTTTCTATTTCCCCTGGCGAATCCCTCTCTCCACTGTATGATACACACGGTCTTTCCACTGTGCCTCGTATAGTATACGTATATAGATATATGTATATATATATATATATATATATATATATATATATATATTGTATGTGCATGCACGGCACATACTAGCGGTTCTCCTGCGACGCAGAATCGTCGCACTATTGTAGCGTGCATAATGGCAACGTTATGAAGTAAAGAGCGCAAGACATCGGTACCGCGCCGAATCACGTATGAGGATTCTCATCAGAAGAGGTGAAAGATTTTAGAAAAAAAAATAAAAATATAAGATCGTGATTAATTAAAGATTTAAGGATAATCTTTATTGTTCTACTTATTATTAGACCGACGAGTCAATTACGCATCATTCATTTACATTTACAGGATTAGAAATGTCGCGGTTGGCCATTTGTAATATTAATGCTTTAAATAATTCCTTAATTGGATAAGTGCACGACAAGATTGAACATCGCAATCTTTGACGTTATACATACATACCTATACATTTGGCGTTGGTCTGTTTTGGAGACTATTTCATTTATGTGTTGGCTATTTTGAGAAAATGTAACAGTTTTGAGGTCTGCCCTCAAAGAATTTTAGCGTAGCAGCTGTTTTGAGGACCATAAAACGGGGTGTTACACCAAATTTGTTTAAATTTTTTCAATACTAACCACCCGGAGTTGTGATGGGTTAAGGTTTCGATAGATTAGGATAGGGTAGAATTCCAATGCTGTGTTCTTTCAAGGAAGTAGTCTTTTTTTAAACGTACCAGCTCGCTATTGTGAACCCCCCCTTATGTTTCCTGCCAAATATATATTGTATATATATATATATCTGCCACATGTACGTACAGAGATGTATTTACGGTGCGTTGCCAACGTTGCATATCCTTTGAAAGTTAGGCGCGACCATGCGCCGAGTGATGGGTAGCAGCGATCGTTTCTATGAAAGAGCGAAAGGCTGAATCGTGTAGTTTCTTGAAAAAATGTATAGTGTCCCGCTAGAATTCGTAATTGCCGATTAGATTAGACGCCTAGTAACTAGATTACGTTATCTCTGAAATTAGACTCCGCCCAGTGAACACATATTTCGAGGCTGTCGCCATGATCATTTGAATGACGCGAATGTCATTCGGAGCGAGGGACGTCGGCACTTGAATATATGACGGATCTTGCGATTCGACTATAAATCCTAGATAATCAGTCGTTCAATACTGTACATGCCTTAGTTTATTCTTTTACGGATATATAATAAGTAACGATCGTGACTAAATAATAAAATTAGACTGTTGTAAAATTATTACTGGAACTTAAATAATCGAGTGTATAAGTCGACAGAGTGAGAAAAAAGTTTGAAATTAGAAGAGACAAGTTCGGTAGGAATAGGTGATGCGAAGGTCAGAGGTTAGATCGCTTGAAGATAAAAAGGGTCAAAGGTATCAAGAAACAGAAGTGGGTCGGAAGGGTTAAGAAATTTTGTAACTCATGGTGTCTCCTCGATATTTTTTATCCTGTGGAAATCGCAAGGTCCAAGTTCCAGCCACGTGGTTTTCGAATTTCTCGAAAGACCTGCGCGTCCTATGTCGGCAGCTGGGGAGGGGGGATGGGTTGATAGAAGGGATGTCTGAGAGAGAGTCAAGAGAGGGCTGAAGAGGGTTTGAGAGTGGGGGAGCTAGAAGGAAAGAGATGAGAGGAAGAGAGAAGATTGTCATAAGTAGAGTGAGAGTAACTTGTTCTACGGCAGCTACGTCTTTGAGATCTAACTCCTCCCTCCCCCTTCTTGATATTATCCGTAACGCAAAAGATATTTTACCCTATTGTTTCATTTTTGTTTTACTTGCGATATTCATCTAGTACATTTCATATATATCCGGAATATCTTTGTTACGGGATAAATAAAGTAAAAGTAAAACCATAATTTGTTTTTCTCAAAATTAGTATCATTCAATTTTGTTCCACTTTACATTTTTTAATTTCGTCAGCTGAACGTATGATTCCAATGGCAGGAAGTTATGACGAACCGAGCATATGCAGGATATTTATGCAAGGGGCATGCGGTTCCTTGGTTAGTTCTTTGTTTCGTGGACGCACAGTGCATATACATACTCATACGTGTACAAGAATACGAGTGTACGTGGCACAGTGAAATGCGAATAGCAGTCAGTCGCGTGACGCAACTATGCACTGTCCATGCGAATTGACTCCCTTCACATCTGCATTTCGGTCCGGAGTGCAATTAAAAATACGTGCCCTGACCCATTTTCATTATTTTAAACCACGACAGTTTTAGAAGCTCCACGCTCACTGTCTTGGTTCTACATAATCATATTGATCCTTGGTGAAGGATCGCTTATCGATGATGACTTCCGGTTCGTTCCCACGTTTCCATATACGTATTTCTTGGTATAGCGTCTAGCGTGGTTCTACATATCCTTATGAATAGAAATACATAGCACGAACGACTCATCCCGATAGAAGGAATTGCCACTGAATTCTTTATTTCGTAAATTCTCCTGTGACTTTATCGCGAACACAGTATAACATTAATTCTATAGTTAAAAGAGATTTAAAAGAGGAATGATTCTCCCTGCTTTCCTTAATTTAAAAAAATTAGCAAAACCGCGAAGAGAAGGGCCTCGACGACTGTTATTGGACCGCTGTCATTTTGGGTCAGAGAAATGCTGGTTCGCCGTCTAGCGTACAGATGTCGCTGATGATTGCCAACTATGGTTAGATCAACGAAACTTTGAAGGATTAAATTTTTCGCATGATGAGCGCTGCATTTTAGCTGCCTTTAGAGAGATTGCCACCAAGAGAATAGGCAGTTGTTTGGCTGCCGTCGGGTTAGCCCAGGCGAGGTCAATGGCCACCAAATGTTTGTGAATGTGAGGGAGGGAGACGGGCGTGGGCCATGGTGCACTGGCCCGACACCCCCCTCTCTATCCCTCAAACCTCCAGCCAGTTGCGTGCGTAAAGTGCATTTCGACTCGTGTACCTACGCGTTGGGCTTAAACAGATATTCTTTATCGGTTCAATTTCGCTTTCCTGACTGCACGGCTAGCTTGTAGAACTGCATAGGGCAGACCGAGCGGGGAACTAGCTGGATGACTTGGTAATAGTCAGTCCCAAACAACTCCCCGATCACATTAGGGTAGACTGTGAAGAATTTATTAAAAGGAAAAAAAAGACGATGTTAAAGAAACTTTTATACTTGGTACATGTGTACTGCAGTGCTCGCAGGACAGTTTAGTATTTTTTTTTTACTTATTGAACAGAAAACAGATTTTTTCTTGTATCAAATTGGAACTGAAAAGATTAATAGGTATGATGGAGTGAAACATTTTTCTCATTTTAATGAATTAATCTTGTTGATAATATTGATATCTATAATGATAGTATATGATATCGATGTTTTTGTGAGAATTATTGTTGATAAATGCGTTGGTAAATGATTTCTTTAACCTGAACACAGGAAAAAATATTTTTTTCTAATGGGCCAGTAATATTTCCTGGTTAGGAAATGTCTAATTTTATTAAATAGAATTTCAATATATTCAATGATTTTAACATAGGATATAATAAAGGTATTCGAATAGATGTCTCAATAAAAGATGCCATTGACTAATTGTAAGATCAATCAACCCTATGAAAGGTAAATCTTCCAATTGCTGAAGTAAGCTCAAGCTCGTTTCTCGAGTTCCGGCAATATTTTTATCGATTGACATGACTTTCATTCTAATGCAAATGTGAAAATGATAAACACGTGCGTGCCACCGTATGGCGTATCAGGGGTAGTTTCGCGGTCTTGGTATGATACGGAGTGGGGAGCACTCTTAAGGGTGGGATCATGGTAGAAGGGTAGGTAGTGGATCGAGAGGTACCGAGGGAGAGGCTCACGAAGTGCCGTGCGTAAAGCAGGGGTAGGGAAAAGGGGATCAGATGAGACAGAGAGAGCATGCAAAATAGAAAGAGAATTAGAGAAGGAGGGAAAAAGAGAGAAAGAGAGTGCACAAGAGGGTCAGAGTGAGAGTAAACTCCGTTGGAGAGAAGGTAGCCTTGAACCCGAAAGTGACGCTCGCGAATCCGGGAGGCGGTTCTGCTATTTGTTTTTCACGTTCACCCGGAAAATTCACCAAACCCTAGAATTTGAACACTTGCTGCTTGGTCTTCATCCTCTGTGTAACCCACTTTCCAGCGTTGGTTACTATCCTCTTAGTAACTACTTATACGTCGAGACCACGATACAGCCTCCGTCCTACAAAAAATAACAGAACACACTACCGCTTCCTACGACGACGGAAAAGTACGTTTAGGATGAAAGAGATGTGTTCAAATGCAGCTAGCAGTCACGCTGCAAATCTGCTTTATGCGCAGCCAAGGTCGGCTGAGTCAGCGTGGCTCGGCAAGCATAGAAAACATCCTAATTGCATTGTCCACCCAAGATTGTTTTGACGGAAAGAAACATCCATGGTCAAGGACTGTCCCGCGACCGTTAGTCACATTGTCCAATAGAGATTGTTGATGTTTTATTGCAAAATAACAATTAAATATATATTAAGAAATTAGTAAGATGACGGTATAATATTTTACAAAAAGGAAGTAAGGAAGTTCATCCGTGGTAGAATTAACAGCATGCTCGAATCAAATGGTAAGGGTAGGAGTGCTGGACGCATAAGCTTGTACCATCGAAAAGATCGGTCGGTAAAGTAGAGTGAACGGGCCATTAAGAAAAGAGGTTAGGAAGACCGACGAGACGTAAGGAAGTCATAAGGAAGGAAATGCGAAGGTACGAAGTTTACGTAAGCGAATTGAAAATAAAGGAAGTAAAAGAAATGAAGGAAGTGAATAACATAAATTAATTCAGTGAGTGAGGAAAAGTGTATCTGGTAAGCAGGGTAATGGCGGATAAGAAGAATAAGAAGAGATAAAGTGTGGTATAGTCGTCTGGATGAGTAACAGGACAGAGTCGTACCTAGAGCGGATGTTTCGCGCTCGCCTAGCGTCTGAATCCAATCAATAAATATTACAATGGCACCCCTAGAGAAGTAGGGGAGCGACGTATCCGCGTCAGAGCAGCGACGCTCCTGCGTCGCGGGTAACGGAAGCAGCAGCAGCGTCCGCCGTCGGTTTATACATTACTTTTCTAGTAGCGAATTAAAACCGCGTTCATGCGCAGCCCGCGGAAGGGCGTAATGATTTTTTGAGGGACGAATCGAGTGGGGTCGTAGTAGTGGGGCGACACGAGTCGGCAGCAAGAAGAAATCGTCGTTGGCGTCGTCCTTTGAGAGGGAGAGAGTCAGATAGATAGACAAAGAGTGCCAGAAGAAGAGAGACGGAGTGCGGGGGAAGGGGGAGAGAGAGAGAGAGAGAGAGAGAGAGAGAGAGAGAGAGAGAGAGAGAGAGAGAGGTAACAGAAAATATGTAAGAATGAGAGAAATAGCGAACGAACAAAGGAACAAATGAGAGAGGTTAGCGAAGGGAGAGAAAGAGAAAGAGGGAACGAACAAATAAGGAGAAGAGAGAGAGAGAGAGAGAGAGAGAGAGAGAGAGAGAGAGAGAGAGAGAGAGAGAGAGAGGGAGAGAGAGAGAGACTCAATATACAGTAGAGGAAGATAAAAAACGAGAGGAATAAAAGTGGTAGGGATCCGCATGGAAAAGGAAGCGAGTCGGCGTCAGGGGCGACTATGATGTCCGGCAAGTTACAACTTAAAACGGACAGGATCGTCCACTCAGCAGGATTCTTCAAGTTACGTTATGGACATGCAAGTGTTCATCGTGAAAAGAAACGAAGCAGCAGCTGTGAAAAGTGCGAAAAGTGGCCAGTGCCGACGCCGCTCCGTCGTCGGCATCGTATCTGGTGAAAGTGCGTGGATCGATTGTGGCGTGGCATCAGCGGGGCTGGAGGCCTCTTCAAATTCCGACTCTATTTTTAATTGGAACTCGTTAGCTTTGCGCATTTTCATCTCGCGAGGGGACCGCGAGCTGCTACCACCCCCACCACCGTTGCTGCCTTCAGCCACCACCAGCATCACCACCACCACCACCATCACTGCCGCCACCACCTCTCTGCGTACGCACTATTTTTTAGTCCACACTTATTACGACAGATGTCTCATGCGCCGATAAAGAATAACGCTGGTCCCCCCCGTGCTAGTCCCGACCCGGCTCGGTGTCTCGGCACGCACGCTTTTTTCGCGAGACGCCACCGCGACACGTAGTTACGCGAGAGCAGGACGTCCATAGGAGGCAACCGCGTGGATATAACACTACGGATGGCGCAGAATCCCAACCAGCAGCCTTTCGTATTTCGCGGCTAGGAACGTTGTGCTCGCACGTTCGACGGAATCTCTCTTTCCTCCCCTCCACACTCGCTCGCACCACGACACATACTGGGTCTCACTGTCTCCCTCTCTCTCTCCCTCTCTCTCTCTCTCTCTCTCTCTCTCTCTCTCTTCTCCTTATTTGTTCGTTCCCTCTTTCTCTTTCTCTCCCTTCGCTAACCTCTCTCATTTGTTCCTTTGTTCGTTCGCTATTTCTCTCATTCTTACATATTTTCTGTTACCTCTCTCTCTCTCACTCTCTCACTCTCTCTCTCTCTCTCTCTCTCTCTCTCTCTCCTTCTCTATTCATCACATACTCTTTATCCCCCCCCCTGTCTATCTCTTTCACGATTTCCCGGTGTGTGAGTCTACGACCGAATATCCTTCCGTTATCTTTGATCATTTCGCGGTCAAAACGAAACGAAAGGCGTTTTTCGGAAACGCGATTCACTGCGAAGTCGCTGCCATGCGAACGCACGCAGCTACATCGAAACACACACGTATAATGGTGCTCTAACGGGAAATCCCGCTGCACATGAGCCTGGCAGGTGTCGCAAGGTAAAGCTGTCTCGTCTCCTCACGCATGCTTCATCCCTGACAACATGGCTACTTATACCACTGTCGCAATTGTCTATTTCAATAACGCTATTCCTTCGTTACTCTCAAATTGTACTGTCAGTTTGATTGCTGTGTTGCACGTTTTCTTTAAGGAATGAATTTGATTCTGTGCATTTTATGTGATACTTTTGAGTTTTCTATATCGTTACCACGTTCTACAGCTAGTGTTTTTTTTTTTCGAATCCTTCCCTGGCATTTATTTCCCTTGATAGTCTACCTTTACTCTTGATCCATTGACTGTCGCTAACCATTTTTCTCTTATCTTTCCTCTGACTCCAGCAACACTAACACTACCGTTACTATCAACACCTGCACATCTCCCACTTGTCAGTAGAATATTTTCTTATTGAACCGCTTTGTATACGTCACGCCATTAAAACCAATCAAAATGGTCTCACTAATTTGTCTGTCCTTTCTCCCACCCCTAAGTGCCATTTTGATCTTTCTAGCAGTTGCAGATTTCGCACGCACCGATGTGTTTCATTGATAACGTGCGACGCACCTGATCGGAATTTTTTGTCTTTTCCTTCCTCACGTTAATCCTCTCTTCTTATCGCTTATTCTTTCTTTATCTTTTTCAAAATCCCGCCCCCTCCTCATTTTACAAATTCAAGTTCCCACCCGCGTTGTACGGCGCATCTCTTCCCTGTCCCCCCCTCTCTCTCTCTCTCTCTCTCTCTCTCTCTCTCTCTCTCTCTCTCTCTCTCTCTCTCTCTCGCTCTCGCTCTTTTCCCCTTTCTCTTTCTTTAGTCAACCTCACTTCTTTACTCCGATCTCGCCGGATCCTTCTAACCTTTCTCCCACCCCTATGCACGCACGTATGCATAACCATTTGCCTCTGTGCATGTCTCCTCACTTTTTTAATCCCTCTTTTCGTCCGACCCAGTGACTGCGTGGAGAACCGTAATGTGAAGTGCGCATTTTTGCAAGCTTACATCGTACAGATAAATCTGGATAAATCGAGTCTCATTGTTTCGGTCATTAGCTTGCCGGCATGACGAGTGATAGGTGTACGCAGGAATGACGCGTTTCGGTGTGCAGTGCCATATATTCCATTTTTGGTTATACACTATAGTGCCATATACATATATTTGTGCCATTTTCGTCAGTGCTAGAATACTGTCACGTGATTTCACTACGCGCGATATTATTCGACTATTATTGATCTAAGTATTAAAGGTGTGTATATATACATTTTTAATTTAAAAAAAAATTAGATTCAAAATATCTTAAATTAATAGTTTTTTGGGCGAGTGACACTGGAGCTTTTTTGAATTAGCACAATTTTTTTGCACTCTCCCCCCCCCTCTCTTGCTACTCACTTGTCAGTGGGACCGACTTTTACGTTGGATGACTTTAAGTACTCTTGGCCGGAGGTTAGGAATTTTTCTATGGCGGGATTATTCAAACGAACCACTCACGTACGTAAAAGCGTACACTGAGCAGGTGTAAATACATTTTTTTTATCTGAAGGGACCACATGAGAAATTCGAGGGATTATTGGATGTGTCTATTTCACGTAATTCGTAAAAGAATATGGTAAACTACAAGGCTAGTTTAGGTATACCGATAAGAAAGTATTATCAGATTCTATATTGGACTCGCGGCATAGCGGCAAAATTTACGAAAAGACTCGGGCTGAGTTGAATTAGTTCTAAGAATTTTTTTTATCTTCCCGCAGTGCCGATAACATTATCGAGGTCCCGCGTTTAGCTTGCACTTTTACAAGTAATGGAGAATTATTTAATCGTGTGCTCTCTGGCCGGGCTCCAGCTCGACGACCTAATTTTCTCTGCGGACTGTGGGATAAAGAGAAAAAACGGCTGGATGCAGTTTTTAGCGCGAGCTCCTCTCTCCTTAGGCCTGATGTAATCAGACTTTATCGTGCCTCACTTTTATCTTTCCTACTGCCTCTACTGCTCGCTGTTAATATATGTGTAGTTACTATAGTTGCAATGCTGCTCTGGCGCTGATTCACTGACAAGAGAAATAAAAAAATAGAGATATCCACTGCACGAAAGAATCATTTCTATTTTCCTAATATCGCGACGCCATTAGCTTTCTCTCTTTACCTAATCCCTCATTGACATTCATAATTTCAATTATGTGTTACATTTATCTGACTGATGATCCTATCAGCTCGAAGTATGATAATTTTAATTCTATAGCGAAGAATGTACTATGTTTTTAGATATTAATGAAATAATTTTTTTTCTAAATTTTGAGGGTTATCTTCACTCGATTCGATTGTATGAAGTGATCTAAATAAAATATATTTTTTGAAATTACTATAATGTATTGTACACTTTATTATAACATACATAATAGAAATAGTACTCTGTAGCGTTGTAAATAAAGAATTGTTTTTGTAATTGATAAAGGAATTTTGAAAATGAGGAACAAATTTTCTAAGAAGTGTTAGTAAATAGCGTCCCCGTATGATGAATATATTCGCTAAAGTTACACAATTTGCAAGTGTTTTTTAAAAGAAGTTTTTATCGGTATTTATCAGCGCCTTTGCCGGCTTATCAGAATTTGTCATGCGCCTAGAGAAATTCCGGTGAGGAGAAATTATTTTTAATAGTTGACGCACGTTCTCTTGGTCAGCTGATCTGAGCTTTTCATCCCATGATAATACATTGGAAAATTTTGACTTTCAGGTGAACAGACATAACGATGGTAGATACGCAACACTTTTGCCTGCGATGGAACAATTACCAGAGCAGCATTACGTCAGCCTTTGAGAATCTGCGAGATGACGAGGACTTTGTGGACGTCACCTTGGCCTGTGACGGCAAAAGTCTCAAGGCTCACCGGGTTGTCCTCTCGGCATGCAGCCCCTATTTCCGCGAGCTGCTCAAGGTGAGTCCCGAAACTATTATAAAAATTAAAAAAAAGAAAAAGAGAGATCAAGCAATTTTATTCCTTGATCGGATGCACGGATCACGTATGAGCACAAAAAAAAATAATAATATTAGCACAATTTGTCTAATGAAAGTTGTATCTTCTCAACTTAGAGCACACCGTGCAAACACCCGGTGATAGTGCTCCAGGATGTGGCGTTCAGCGACCTCCACGCCTTGGTCGAGTTCATCTACCACGGCGAAGTGAACGTGCATCAGCGTTCGCTTAGTAGCTTCCTCAAAACTGCAGAGGTCCTGAGGGTGTCCGGCCTCACTCAACAGGCTGACCAAACGGACAGGGACGAGGTGAGCTCAATTTAAATCTGAATGCTGTCCCTCCTCGTACATTATCTATTTCTTATCAAGAGGTGTTGACATTTTCCAAAAGACACTGTCTAATTTGGTGATAGAAGGAGTACAGAGAGAAAAAGAAGTAAAGGCGTTTGATGCAGGGGAATCTTAGTGGATAGAATCTCTATCATAATTCCAGTAAAAGACTACGTCCAGCTGGTCGCAAATTACTAAAGCCGTCACAGTCTTTTGGTCTGTCCCTTTATTGAGACTTATCAAAGTGATCGTCCCAGAGTATACCGTGCCAGGGACAGAGTGAGAGAGGGCGATTGAGAAAGGATGTAGTGAGGGATTGAGAGATGACAGCGTGACGGAGGAGTGAGGAAAGAGGAGAGAGTCTTATCTCGATTCAGTACACCTATCGAGACAGCTTGGGCCAATTGTCATAGGTCAAGTAAATATAGATAAGAATAAGAACGGACCTACGAATCAAGAGAGGGACAAATAGATATAGACAATAATTGAATTTTATAATATTCATTTTAATTTGCAATTCAATTGCCTTTTTTTCTAGCTTTCCCATGTTCGAGCTCTGGCGGCTGGTGGCAACCATATACCCTCCCACGAGAAACTGCCTGACGAAGGCTTCCCTAGGGGTGGTTCGCCACCGACGCCCGCTACGCCGACACCCACCACCGTTCAGCAGCTGCTACGTCGGGCTCAGATACGTCGGAACGAAAGGCGCACCCCCGATCCTCACGATGAGAACATCAAGAGATCCAGGGTGCCGTCGCCGCCGCTCAACAACAACGACGCGACACCCACCGACTTTTCCATGGTGAAGAATAATCATCTATCGGCGAAGGTCGAAGGGAATGGTCTTAACGAAGAGAGCAGTCCTGTGACGGATAATATAAAGTGCGAACCGTTGGAATTGACCGGGGGTAACGGCGGCATTGCCGGGAACAACGAGGATTCCTCGGACTCCGGTGCGGCGGCGTCGGACAGACCGCCGGCGTCCGCGAGTAGCAACGAACACGAACCGGAACCGGAACACCCACCGACGCCCAATTTCCTGCCCGAGAGTAAACTCTTCACCTCGACGCCGGGAAGCTTCAATTTTAGCATGGCTGCACTCACCACAGACCATTCACCCTTGTCAGGTAGAGCGCTTATCACGATTAATGCTCCACGGACCTGTACGCATTATCCTAATCGTTAATCGCGTATACTTAGATAAGGGTGTACGTAGAGAATCGTATGCTTGAATTCTGTTGAAAATTAATTCCGAGGTCAAATCTGATTTAATAGACGTTTTAATGATATCGTTATCTATCAAATCTGTCTCCTATCAAAGTTAACTTTGACGATCAGACGATTATGTTTTGATATTTGTAAATTCAGTAATAACAGAGACGGATCCATAATTTGTTAGCACTTGTCAATGTTCTTTTAATGATGTTCTCGTAACTGTTCAATTGGTCTTTTATTTCTTTTTTTAATAACTGCTGCCTCAAGTATTTGTGCTTTTTCTTCTTATCGCATTTTTCCATTTCTTATTCTTTTTCAATTGCAATTTAGACGTTGCGTACAGGCCTGTTGGCAATTACATCTTCTTTGAGGACTTTCATTGCTACTTCAGTAATTGCAGTGAAATTTCCAGGGCTTGGCCACGGGTTGCAGACGCCGGACCTCGCAGGCACTTCGCAAGGTAAGAGAAAAACTCATTTTTCTCTATTGTCGAAACCGAGCAAATCAAAGAATCCCATGGTTTGATTCTACTTGTGACTAAGACACAAAGCAATTTCAGAGACTGGGTAACAATGAACCGTAGTTTTCCTATAGTTAAAAAGAAACCAAGTAAGCACTACGGCAAATTCTTTGGTTTGATATTCGGAAAAACTTGGCCTACTATCGTTTATTTTTTCACAATGAAAAATTCGTCGCAACGTCACCGCCACAAAGACCCTCGTATCGGTGCAATCTCGTTGCCACGAATTTCTCGTAATCTCCATAGAGAAAGTACCACTTGTGCAGTTATATCAAACTAACAAACAAAAGATAGCAAAAAAAACACAAATTCCAAAAAAAAACTAAACCATAAAATTTAAAAAAAAATGCAAATAGAACATGAATAAATCTCTATTTGGTTGCGGTGCAAGCACTACTGTCTGCTTCGGAAATTGAGTCTCTTCTAATTGGCATGCGGTTTTTTTATACAAATCATTCGCGATCATCATTCTTTACAATATCATTGCGAATCTCGCTTGCATCTATCATTGTCTCATGCGAATAACGTTTACGGAGTGATATCGTGCGCCACAGTCAGGTCCGTATTTCCTCGGTTATAATTGTTCCTAAAATCATGAAGTTAAGAAAAAAAGGTGAAAAATTTAATTATACGATATCACAATCGTCGACAACATATCGATCTTGAAAAAAAAAAATCTCTAAAGTTTGCGGACCTGTCGAGTTGACGTGTTTGCGATAGCATTCTAAAATTGGCGAATTCACCAAATTATTCATGAAAGAAAAAATATGAACAAAAGATAAGACAAAAAATCGTCAGTTTGGCATTACTGTACAATGATTACGAAAATTCAATTGGCACCGCCGTCACCTTTTTCCATACACGAAAGAAGGTGCACGCTAAATGATATCAAAGCGGTGGTAGAGATCGTTAGCTTATACGTATAGTTAACATTAACCTGTAGGTAACTGCCGTTAAAAAAAAAAAAGAAAAACAAAAAAAGTTGGCAAGAATTACACCCAACTTCCATCAGGATCTTTTATGCGTTCATATTTCAACGCGAGAGCCGATAGCGTATTTTATTTCTCTATTGTTAAGTTCTATTTTTTTTTCTTTTGTTTTATTATTATCGTGGCGTGCTCGTACTGTCCAATTTGCTAGTTTTTGGTATTAGTGTTGTCGTCGTCCCGTATGTATGTTGATTTTCACGAACGTACTGTGTACAGTCAATGATACCATCGACGTGATAACAATTTAGATTATCTGTAATGTCGATTGCATCAAGTGGTTAGGAATGGGCTGGGAACCCCCCGTCAAGCTGTATAAACGGTTTGTTCGTTTGTCGTAGCAGAGGATGCGATGGGATGCTGAAATCGATGACATATATCATTCTGAATGATATATATATACTATATACACATATCCATATATGTGTGTGTGTTTGCCGATAGTATAGTTTGAGGACAGGATACCATAAAATGGCATTCACAATAGCGAGCTAATGCGTTTTTTTTTAATACTACCTTGGGACACCACAGCATTGGATTTCTACCCTATCCTAACCTAATGCAATCTTTTCTAAGCCCATCACGATTCCGGATGACTAGCATTAAAATTTTGAAAAAATTTGATGTGACGGCGTTATGGCCGTCAATGTAGCAGTTACGCTGAAAAATCTTTGAAAACAGACCTGAAAATAGCCACAGTGCTCAAAGTAGCCAATACGTAAATTAAATCGTCTCCAAAAATGCCCAACACCAAATTTATACATTTTTATATATTTTTTATGTATTTCTCAAATATTATTATTAGTCATTCTTACGTATTTGTTCATTCTTGCCCCACTAAATACATCCCTCCCTCCCACTCCCTCTCTCTCTCTCTCTCTCTCTCTCTCTCTCTCTCTCTCTCTCTCTCTCTCTCTCTCTCTCTCTGACGCAACACACACACACACACACACACGCGCGCGAGCGCGCGCGCGCGGTCATTGCGAATATTTTCATTTGTCCCTTTTTCCTCTTCTCTCCATTTGACCATGAGACGCGTAACGTGTGCCTCCTCACCAATGAGAACTCATCCTGGTAACCATCGCTGAATCCCTGTGGCCAATCGCGCCGCTTTCGTGCATCTTTTTATATAACGCAACCTACGTAGCCGCGACTATGTATATCCTTTGAGCTGTTTGCGAAATTGTTTGTAAACGCGACGATTGTCCCTGTCTAGTCTTGGACTTATCAAACGCAGGCTCGATTCCCAAGTGGAAAAGTATCACGCGACGAGAATGATCATAGCCGCTTCTGGGCGATCTTATTCTCTTCGAAAGTCAATGTATATGTAATATATATATGTATATATATATATTTAATAATAATTTCGCGAATCTTCCGTGATATTTATTATGAGATACGTAATTATAGAATAATAATTATATCTGTAATAAAAATTTAGTATGGAAACACCTTTGCTGCTATAGTGCCAATTTTTACGATAGAAAAATATTGCGCGTCGATAGTGTATGGAAATACAAAAAATAAATAAAAATGTCACAGAAAAACACGGTAAAAAAAAATATGCATGCTGTCGCAAAATCTTGAGCGTTTAATAAATGATTAAAAATCCACAAATAAACGATCGCCAATATCCGTAGACTGAAGAAATTCAGGTGTCTGGCGACGTGTCGCTTAATATTTGAACGACTGGTTTATGCTAGGTTAGTACTGAAAAAGTTATCAGTGGCCCCGGCGATAAGGCCGCAGATGTTATCCGCGAAATTCAAGGTCCCTCTATCTCTGTAGCCAACCAAACATTGGCTAACTAAAAATACCACGACCTTGGCTCGCCACTCGCGTTATTGCATCGCTAGGAATTGTTAGATATTGAATCGTCTCATCGTACAATGAATGTCTAACGTCCTTTTTCAACTATCTGGAATCTGACGCTCAGGTATAGCCATTACTCTTTTGGGACGAAGACTAGGAAAATGAGTGTAACGATGATGATAATGATGATGATGATGATTATGATATAACACAGGCGCCCTCTGATCCTGGTACCGGATTCTTGTTCGCGGCTGTTGTAACACCCTATGTGTAAAATCACAAGCATATGTGACCTTTATTGTCAGAATGTCGCTTGCTTTATTCTGAAAACGTTTTTTATCGCGTTGCGTACGTATTCCCCTCGTGTGACTCCATTCCAATATGGCCAGCACGCTTCTGTGCTAAGGGTGTCGAACTTTTCGCATACACGTTTCCGGGTAATGGATATGCGCCTTTTTTTGTAACAATAATTTATCAGCTGGAGAGAACTTTTTATACATCATATACAATTGTCGAGTATTCACGATCCCGAGGAGACTCCGTGGACTCGAGGCGATACACTTTCGCCCGTTATCATTCGACGCAAATAAATGGCCGATCTTCGAGCACTCTTTTCGTTTCATTGAAACTGTTATTTTCACATGCCGCGCTCGTTTTTATCGCCCTTAATGCGTAATGCCGTTATGCAAAAAACAATAATACGTTGATACGGAGCTCGTTATGTTACTTCTTTGTCTGTGGGGGTGTGGTGACTATCGTGATTGCAAATGAGAATTTTTTTTTATTTCTTGAGCATTTCACTGTTTTTCCATCTCTATTTATTGCTCTTCTCGTTTACGGAGGGGAAGTATCACATGAAATTTTCATTAGTCCCATCTGTACTTTGCTACGTGTATAATTTACTTCGATTTGGGTCTAACTACTTTCAACCCTCGCGAAGAAAGTCTTTCACGGCTATTTTTACATTGTTTTTCCGGACGATCGTATTTTTGAAAGTCGAAACGGGTGCTCGGTCATACTTATCCTTCTCTTTCTCTCACAGACACACACACACACACATATTCTCTCTTTCTCTGTCTACATCGCTGTTACTCAGTTTTTACACTTATTTTTTTTGTTTTCGGCCTGCGCACTCTTTGCCTGCGAAACGGCACGCTAACCTGCTGGTAATGCGAAATCGTGTAAAAATAGCTGGGACTCGGACTACTTTCTGTATCCGCGAACCCAGCCTGCTGCAACGTCCTCTCAAATATTTGTTCTCGTCGCGTCACGCTGCTCTGTTTTCGCCAAATTCTTCTTTTCCGGACTTCTGTCACTAATCTATTGATTTCTTCTTAGAACAGGTGCTCTTGGGATAATTTTGTATACTGTGAAAGATCTTGTAAGATTGAATAAATCAAGGATTTGTCCATGCATTTCATAAGGCTTTTGAGATGCGCATACTATCCTGTCGCCATCTGTTGCACAAACGTCGAGACACAACACTTTGCCCCGTCGGAGACGCGTTTCTCTTTCGCTTTCGTTGCTACCGATTTCCTTGATATAAATACGTTTGGACTCGAGAATACCCATAACCCAATAACTATTTAATACTCGTCTTTAAATTTTGTTAATTTTCCAAAATCCCCTATTTCTTATACCCCCCTCCTTAGTTGATGTCTATTGGGATGTGAACAATCTTCTGAATTCTTTTATTACATCCTCAATCGCGTGAAGAAAATTCACGCAATTTCTCGCGTGACGGGCTTTTCGTGCGTCTTCAACGTCGCGACGAATACCAGTAATTTAGTAATTCCGTGGCAGTGGACTTCTTTATCTGTAGAACGTACTTATCGGCGGGTCTAGCTGCTTGTTTTTGTCTGCTATTATCGATAATGAACTTGAGGTGACCTCGAAAACTGCGCAATAGCCAGAGGTGTGTGCACTCTCATATGTCGCTATCTCGATGCACCGCATGTTCGCGACCTGTAAAAAATGAATGTAAACGTGAAAGGAGAGTAGTGGTGGTTACGGAGACGGCGGCGCTGTGGTTGTGTGGGTGGCGGGAAGAGGGCGGATAGGAGTGACGCACAAGAATAGGAGAGAGTGAAAATAAACACAGCTATTGATTTACCAGCAATGTTTGACTTTCTTAAACAATTTGACGATACTCCTTTGCGTATCAATACCTCAACGCGAACTTAAATGAGGCTCGATTAGATTCGATTAAAATTTTTGCACCGCATTCCCAACAGCACGCATTGATTTATCAGCCATCAAAAATTTATTTCCCAACAGTCACACAAGTAACTCGTTTAAGCTTATTCGGTAATCAAATTGTTCGCTTATTTGATACACTGAAGTAATTTATTTACGTTAAGTAAAAAATTCTGTAATTGTTGGATATCATGCATTCTAGGAGTATGAATAAAAACAAGAGTACCGCCTTGGATTCTATATTCGAATTCACGCGGCACACTCTCTCCTACACGTGGGCATCGTAGGGTGGGACCAAGTTAGGGTAGTAAACATGTGCGGTCAGAACCTTCCCCACTACGTAATCTATTGAGTATTCGATCTTTTACTCTTTCTAAATTATCATACTTTTTTACATTCTTTGAATATTATTATTTCGCAATCGTATGTCACGCGATAACGTGATATGATGCTTTTCGTATCCCAATTTTGTATTAACATACGTTCGCGATACATACTTTTCTGCAAAGCCGTACGATTTTCTATATCTCGATCCCGTATATTCATCCGATATTAAACAGAAGAAATTTTCGATTGCAGACCGTATGTAACCCCCCGACCTCTCCCGTCCCATGAAACAAAAAAGGAATAAGAGGGCAGATCTGGGGTACGAGTTATCTCCCAACATCGATCGGAATTTTCGTCTACATTGGCAGCCAATTTCCACGGCTGTAAAACTGAATACGCGCAGGGTCTAATCTCAGCCGTAAAGCCGGAACTTTATTAACGCGCAGTCGTTCTTCTCGAGGACTTTAAGGTTCGCGTAACCAATCCGGAAGCCAGCGGCATTTTTCCCTCAGCAGTTGGCCTATTGATCGTGCGGGGTCCTCCAGCGCTTAGAGTCAACATCAGTCATAATACGGGGCTATGGTGGGGTTATTAAGAATAATACGCATCCTAGGTATCCCCAGTCCTCTTCCCTAACCCTCCTCTCATCGCGGGAGGCTGGAGGGTTTTAGCGAGGTGCGTTGCCTAGGTAACCGGCCGGGTAAAATCCGCAAAGAACCGGGACTCGTTGCTGTATTGACATCCCATCTGCACGGGCAGTACAACCTTTTATGAGTGTGGGTGGTCCCTGTCATCGTTCTGACCCCTGCCCTACCCACGATCTTGCTTAGCCCCCTCTATCGTCTTGAGCCTACGGTGAAAATAAAAAAAAAGGAAACTAGAGATACAGAGTGTAGTAGTGGCTACGAATCGCGTAAGATGAATGCGATCCCGTCTTCCTTCTACTCTTCTTCTTTTTCTTCTTCTTGTTCGTCCTCTTCTTTGTAATCGTCATCTCGTCCCTTTCTTGTCTTTTTTGTACTCGTCGCAGGATCACCTCCGCTAGGGAGAATATATCGTACTTATAGGAAATGAGTACCTCGGCATCCTCTACAGGAACTCCCCTTATTTGACACGTTGCCAACGATTGGACTCAGCCCCCTCCTCTTTGGTTGCAGACCGGGAGGTCGCCGAGGAGGATGGGGCTTGGAAGTCCAGAAGTCGTCATCAGACCTCGTACTCATACCAAAGCACGACCTCTAGTCAGAACCAGGAGTTGCCAATAATCGATTTGCTTGAGGACTTTGGCGATCAGATCATATTCAAGTCTGAACCGGTTTCACCTTCTAAGATGGATCCGGTCGTTGATGAACCCGTCCAGGTTGTATCAGGCGCGCCAAAGAATAGTTACGACGGCGACACGTCACGTGGCGCCGCGTACTGTGGCTACTGTCAAAAGACCTTCTCCAGAGCTTGGTCCCTTCAACGTCATCTGGCGGACACGCACTTCTACGTGCCGCAATCGTTGGCCTGCGATCAGTGTGGACGCAGCTACAAGTCCAGGAACAGTCTTGTCAGTCACAAAAGTCAATATCACGCGAAGAAGGATCATCGCAAGGATATCGTGAATGCTCAATGCGAGATCAATTATTGATCTACTCTTCGAACCGATGTTACTTTACCTAGTGCAACCGAAACGGTTAATATGACGTCTTCCTGATGTGTTGCGGATGAATGATCTTGTACCTTGGAACGATGATTGCAATGATTCCTATGAGAATTATATTCTCACACGAGTCAGACTATATGTAGTTACGATCGTCATGATCTTCGTCGATTTTCGAAAAGCCAAGAGATGCACATGGGACATCATCCCGCTCACAACTGCCGACGATCAAGATCATCGATCAAGATCAAGAAAATCCTCGGACGTCACTCACACAGGCAGAAACTCGTCATACGATGAATTGTCCTCTATCGCGATATGTTTGGAAACCGCAGAGTATCAAGAATCGACTGACATGATAACGATCAGGCATCATGAAGAAGGATGCACGAACTCATCCATTACTAACAGTATAGATCCTCAGCTCGTGATGGTGATCGAGGCGACTAGACTAAATTTATTTGAGCATCGCGAGCTCCTTGTGACTTCGAGAGACACAAAGTGAGATTACACAAATGTATAGCCGCTTAATCGTATAATGGGCCGTATAGTAAAAAGTAACGTACACCTTCATATATACATATATTATATTGTATTTACGTAATAAAAAAATGCGCCAGTATGTGTGAACTGTATCGTGATAAGCGTGATAGAGAATGAGAAAAAGAAGGAAAGTAAAGTAAATCGAGATAAAACGAAGCTCTGGAAAAATAAAATATTACATGAAAAATAAAAATGAAAACTTTTCGATCGATATACACGTATGAATTCGCAATTATGGTAAATCTGTGAATTTATCTAGTGGTCGATTCACGTTCCAATGCTACCACTCACTAGCTCCGCCACTGCACGTTCATGCCCCGAGCCTTCTATGTATTATGAAAAAGAAAGTGTACAGAATTATCTACCGTCTAAGGATGCCATTTTATAGGCGACGCACATTCATTAAGCGCAGACGCCTTAATCTCTGCTTCATCGTCATCAGACCATTAAAACGAATATCACACCTGTATGTATATAAGACCGCTCTCTGGCACCTACGCTGTAAATAATATGCATCGACACATGGACTACTCATCTCCTTGGTGCTCGGCAATACACTAACGTCATCGCTCTCAATGGGTCTGGATTATCGGATTGCTTGCACTACTTCTACTACTTCCACTAGGCCGGCATGGGTGGGTGGCGTTTCTCAAGAGAGAGAACTACGCTTCGGTGAACCGATATGCACACGCACTCTTGGAAACGCTCCTCCTATATCCTCCAAATGCTCTAATAGGCTCATGTCTCTCTTACCGCCAGAAAATAAGAAAATGGAAACTATGAAAAAAAATAGATCAGAAGCAAAACGAATCATGTTCTCTCGCGAATCTTGAGCACGGTACGATCTTATATTTTGTACAAAAGGAAAAAAATGCAAGATCATTCTGGAACAAAAAATCGATAATTGACAAAAAGACAAGCAGAGCCAGACACTGCTGAGCTCTAACGGACGGGACGCGCGACTGAAAAACGTTAGCACGTAGAAGCAACAATGTTGTTCGTGGTACCGAGGGTAATGAGGGGCGGGGGGTCGTGATCTAACGTTAAATAATGTTGTTTTAAAGTGGGTGGGTGGGGGAGTGTGTGAGAAATTTGAACGAGAGGTTGAAAGATTGGGAGAGAGCGTTTGAGGGAGGAATTGAGAATAATAAATGAGAACTGATTCGTTGCTGCACTTGCGATAGTAACCCTGTGTCTGGTTCTGCCGCCAGGTCTGTTGGCCGGCAGCGGCTCGACCGATGAGTTTCGATGCGAGCCTTGCAACAAAAACCTGACCTCCCTAACTCGGTTGAAGCGACACATACAGAACGTGCACACCAGGCCGAGCAAGGAACCGATCTGTAACATCTGCAAGCGGGTTTACTCCAGTCTGAACAGCCTGCGCAACCACAAGAGTATCTACCATCGGCAGCACTCGAAAAACGAACAGCAGAGGAAGGAGGAGGAGCAACAACAGCAACAGCAGCAACATCTACAGCAACGTCAGCAACAACAACAATCGCACATGGGATGAGATGAAACGCTGAAGCTGAACGCTCATTGGATCGGTTCCTTGAATCGTGAGACCGTTCGTCCGACTAGGGTTGGCTCGTTCCGTCATCGTCTAGGATCCGAGAGATAGACATGACATATGACACGGCGTTTTATTCAGCGAGAGGACTAGAGCCTCCTGATCGTGAAAAAAGTTCAACTAGTTAAGTTATCTAAGGCTTTGTATATATTTGATGCGAGTATGACGGATTCTTTCTTGTTGTCGGTTTCATTTTTTTTTAATGTTGTCCTCCTCTTTGGACTTTTTTCTCTCCTTGTAACTTGCGAACTCTCGTGAAATTTATTTGTTTCTATCCGCGTCTTGTATATATGCCCTTATTAATTCACGTTGCTGATCGCGTTTAATGTGGAGATTGTCTACTGTTTCCCTTTTTTTTGCGTTCTTTCCTTCGTTAAGAGAAAATGGGGTGGGTGAAGATAGTCCACAGCTGCAGTACAAACGAATGAAGCGAATTAAACAAGCCTATGCATACTACTTTATTACTAGGGTAATTTTTTATGTCTTGTTCAATATATTACTCTTTTAATTTTTCGAAAACTTTATGCGTCACTTTAGTTATTGAAGTTTATTATTTTTTCTCGAAACTTTGTCACTACTTCGACTTGGCCAAAATCGTAAGACTGTTGAAAAAATTAGGGGCTGTTTGATCGCTTACGACAATTTCTAATTTGATTTTATTAATCGAAAACGATTAATTGCGAATATATCTTGAGCCTCAGGTAATTGTTGTTATTATATATTCCGAGTATTCTGTAATTATCATGGCTAAATGGATCTATCTCTCGCAACACTCGAATTTGCGTTTCGATTTCAAATTCCTTGTTAAAATTTTTTTATTTTCTCATAACCGGTTTCTTAGCTCGTCGACATCAAACAATTTTCATTCCGCTTTTATATATTCACGTGTAACGCGTCTTCGCGCGTGGAAATCGACATTAAGCACAATCTACACGTCAAGCTTTATCGAAAGTTGTGACATTGGCAAGACAACTTTTAATAGCAGAGGAGCATTAGTATGGCAGGTCTATAACTGTAAATAGGTTCGCAAGATTTTTGGCGAATATTGTAAATAGAACTTTTTATACCTGAGTTACGATATAATATATTTTTATTACTAATCTTCGTTTTTTGGGGGCCAGGGTAAAAAAACACGTTTCCATTGTACTCACGCACGTTGTTTCTCATTATTTATGAATAAACATTTTTTTTATACGGAAAAACAAACAAGACTTACAGATTTTACTTAAGCATTGATCCCGTCTACTCTATTTCTTTCTTCACCCCATATACTCTACTGTTATTTACACTTTTCTTTTTGAAAAAATTAATGCCAAGCGTCATTCAATACAGTGTGTAAAATAGTATTAGTCCCATTTAAAGTTTAGGACAAGTTCTCTCGACTTGGCATTGAATGGCACGTTGACAAGGTTGATATTCTTCGAAACGCGTTATGCCATCCATTGTTACGAACTTGGTTTAGCCCCTTTCTATTATCAAGTCAGCCCGATATCTGGTGTATTCTGAAGAGGCAGCGCAATGGCGACGAACTGCGGACGAAAAAGTAAGTTCAGCTCACATAACCGGTGCAGCCGGCGCAGCTAGTGCAACGAGCACAGTTAACTGTAACGTAAGCTTAAAAATCTCAGAATACATCGGAATCAGGTGCTTTCGTGAGAGACTATTGACAATGATCCCTTATTATCATAGACACTATTCATATCATAGGATCTAGCTTATTCGACTATATAAGAACTTAAAATAGGGTTACCAATCGTGAAGCACTGACTTGACTTAACAATTAGCTGGCAATTTTTAGATATTATATACGACAAATGGCTCAATATAATAACACTGAAGAATATCTAATACTATAGACCTCCTATAAATATACGTATAGTATATACTATACACTATACATATACTGTACAAGGTTATTCACGGAAAACGCACCAGCTGAAATTGGCCGTGAATGAATGATTTTATGAATCAAAGCAGAGTGGCATTATTAAAGAAATGGAAGTTGACGTCATAACATTGCTAAGATCATGAATTTCACATTCTTTTATTTGTATAACAAGACCACACTGCCTGAATAAAAAAAATTGTTCAATGACGTCCAACTTCAGCTGGTGCATTTCCCGTGAATAACCCTATATACGCACACTAGTATACATATTTGAAACTGAAAAAGTATCATTTGGTAAGGACTGGTTCCATGTTTTTAAGGCTGACCCCCCCCGCCCCCTTCAAACCCCTGTGAATACCACCGCCCTCTCTGCCCCTTATAGCGACCCCCTACTTCCCAAGAGGAGCCCCGGTCAGGATCTCGCGTAAGCAGGATCTCTATATAGGAAACGGCTTACATATGATCAATGACAAACCAGAGCCCCACGATCAATGACAAAAGAGACGAGTACCCGTGACGCAAGCGAGCGTCAGCCAATCCGGGGTTTCAGCCCTATATAGAATACTAGAACCGTAACTAATGTGTCCACGATATTAATGGCAGCCGTATCTTTGTTCTTGTTTGTTCCCGGTCCCGCTCGCTCGGCTATACGTGCTCTGGTTCGTCATTGTTCTGTGTGTACCTACTACTTCGCTACCTTCACGAACGGATTCGCGCCTTGGGTCCCCATCGCACGCACGCACGCGTGGCTCTCACTGGTGCGACACAACTTCGGCCCGATTGGTTCGTAAACTCGCATAAAACCTCGATCATGGTAATCACACATCATACGCACATGCACTCTTACCCCACCCGTATGAACGTTATGCTACTGCTTTCCTGGTTCCATTTGACCTTACTCCTGATTCCGATACCCACGTCGTCGGTTGGACTCGTCGATGTCTTAAGGTCCGCCCTCGGCCATCCTAGCCATGAGACTCTCACATCCGCTTCACGGTAGCTTGCTGCCACCTGGTGTGTGCTACACGTGCGACGTCTGCGGCAAGACTCTGTCGACGAAGCTGACGCTGAAACGTCACAAAGAGCAGCAACATTTTCAGCCTTTGAACAGCGCGGTCTGCGCCCTCTGTCACAAGGTCTTCAGGACCCTCAACAGCCTGAACAACCACAAGAGCATCTATCATCGTAGGCAGAAATAGGGAGAGAACGACGACGTCACTCGTCGCAACGTACGACGCCGTCGCGGTGCCTACTGCATACTCCACGATAGAGACCCTTACGTTTAACCGAGCTAGG
>NW_014332943.1:409201-416701 GCF_000341935.2 Cephus cinctus | reverse complement strand
GTCGCTGCTGCTTGTTAGGGATTATAAAAGAAATTTGGCAACGTCTTATGGTTATTATGATAAAGATACTACTGAAAGGGCTCTCTTTGTATATATACAGGGTGTTCCGAAATTACCTGACCAACGGGGTATAGTGGTGTTCGGGAGGCATCACTGATCACGAAAATTACCTTCTTTTTCTCCGGAAGGTCATAGTTTTTAAATGGGAGCAGGTCAAAGTTGACCAATCAGAGTGAGGCGTCAAGAGAAATGTAGGCACCTGCGAACTCTGAGTTTTCTTCCCTCGCTTTTGTTTCTCGGTGGCTTGTTTCTTGTTTCTTGTTTCCAATAGGCATGTCTTCAGCTAACGTCATCCTGCCCGAAACCACTGAGAAACAAAAGCGAGGGAAGAAAACTCAGAGTTCGCAGGTGCCTACATTTCTCTTGACGCCTCACTCTGATTGGTCAACTTTGACCTGCTCCCATTTAAAAACTATGACCTTCCGGAGAAAAAGAAGGTAATTTTCGTGATCAGTGATGCCTCCCGAACACCACTATACCCCGTTGGTCAGGTAATTTCGGAACACCCTGTATATATACAAAGAGAGCCCTTTCAGTAGTATCTTTATCATAATAACCATAAGACGTTGCCAAATTTCTTTTATAATCCCTAACAAGCAGCAGCGACAACGACATGCGATTAGATAGACGAGTGAAGTATCAATAATTATATGAGTGCAGAGGGGACAGATGTGAGAATGAGAGCGAGCTAGGCTGGTGGAGGTGGAAGGAGTGGAAAAAAGTAACAACGAAAGTGAACATGAATAACGAAAAAAGGGGAGAAAAACAAAAAAAAGACTGAAAAAATAGGGTCATTTGTACGCGACGCGATTCGTCATTATTACTTAATTAGTCGACTCGTCGAACTGATCTTAATTATTTGACTGATGTTACCAAAACCGCTAATTAAAAGTACCTAAACGAGTAAGCTCGAACTGCCGACGACCGAGAAAGCACTCACTGTTGTATCGCCGTGCAATATTGTACGCGTGGATATACATGTGGATACTTGCTCTGTTTTGCTTCTCGCGTTAACACACCGAATCATTATGATTTTTTTTTGTTGTTCCTTAAATGATTCTCTTCTAATCTTTATTTTTTATTATTTTTTTTATTATACAACACACGCACAAACAACGGTCAAGGGTCACTGCACACATCAAACCCGTGCACATACGCACGCACACAGCTTCTATCACATATAATATACAATAGGACTACGTAAACTAGGCTTTTCTTTTTTAAATACAATTACCAGATATAAAGGCAACAAATTTGCACATCATATACCCCAACGATTACATTCATACAATAGCTTGCTATAATACGTTACGTTACGTAACATTACATTACGTTTGCATCGCATTGCGTTCCATTGCGCTTACATATAGGATTTTTCTTTGACTTTTTTAATTTTTTTGTTTCATTACTCTTTCTTCTTTTTTTTTTTGAAGTGCATTTTACACATCCATAGTACTGCTATACCATAACTGTAGTGATGTAACGAGAGAGAGCAGACGGATATTGGTACCTGCACAGAGTTTATAGGCGTTGCGAAAAGACTGGTCGGAATCGATGATACGCAAATTATAGTTAAACAAATTGGCAAGGTATATTTAATACGGGATCGCATACGGAGAGTGACGAGCGTGTGCTTGAGAGAGTGAAAGCGAAAGCGGGAAGAGTGAGAATGAGTGAGAGGGTGAGAATGCGAGAGAGTGAAAAGCAAAGGGGAAACAAGAAAAAAAGGCTGAAAATGAAAAATTATTTTCTCTTTCGCTTAGCCAGACTGACTGCTCGTGCGCAAATTCCGTCGTGGACAATGGTTACGTTATCTTGCTTACTTATTATTTGTTATCTGCCAAGGTGTTCTGGTTATAGTATATATTTATTGACGACGATTATTATTATTATTATTAATTATTGATTAATTAATTATTATTTTCTAAGCTATATCAAATGCATTTTAATATATTTTCACTTTTTTTTATATATATTATACGAACAAAAATGTACTATTTGGTTTAATAATTTAATTGTCTTTTTATTTCTGCCGTTGGGCACTGATGCTCGCAAAGCACCTGTCGCATCCTCAATAACGCGGCAAGTTCCCATTGCTATATGACGATACAGTATATACTTGTGTATATATAAATTATATAAACCGTCCGGTTTATATAACATTATATCGGCAGAGTATATGTGTATACACCGGAAGTGGTTTTTTCTGCCGTCTTTCAGCTGGAAGGTAAGTCACGTTCGAACCTCGAACGAATCTCGTTGTTATTGTGTTGTTCCCGTTGTGACGTCGGCCATGGAAAGGGAAGTCTTCCAAAGTGCGCGTCACATGTCCTAGCGACGGATCCTCGTCTCTGGGCGCGTTCTCAAAGGATGCTCGTCGTGCGTCTCCGCTCGTGGCTGTCACTGTTAATTCAATTACGCACACACGTAAGACACGCGACTCTAACTGGGCAGCCAGTTGGTTACAAATGGTAGTAATAGAGATTGCCAATTGAAACGACAACGACAGCGACAGCGACAGGGGCCGTCGATTATGACGACGAGGAGAGGCTACGACAACGGCAGGATGCCATCAGAAACAGCAGAGACGGGAAAAGGCGGGTTTCTTTAAATGTCGCGCGTTCGAAATGCATGCTTTAAGTGTTTCCCAGAATGCTCAGTGTTTCCTTCGTCGCCTTCTGTTAGGCCTCATTAATGGAGAAGAGGCGGGATACCTCCTAACGATATATATATATATATATATATATATATATATATATGTGTGAATATATAGATGCATTGTGTATACATATATATGTATATACATAGAGAAAGGAGCGCAGTTCCACTTTTTTTTGTTTTATTTATTTTATTTGTGTATTTCGATCTTTGTCTATTTCCCGTTTTTTAATTATTTGTTTACTATTTTTCTTTAAATTATATTATTCAATTTCGTTTCCACCCACTCCTTTGTTCTTAAAAGTCATCCTAGTGGCGTCCTGGCCGCGTCGTCGCTGTCGGCGCTGCCTAGACGCTATGACACCTCTTGCACCCTGACGAATCCCACCGGCCTCTTTTTGAAAGATGAAAACTTAAAATAAAGGAAAGAAAAAGAGGAGAAAAAAGATGATAAACACGAGAGCGCACGACCCCTCCGTATCTCTTAGCCAACCACCGAGAAGCATGGGAGGTTTGTCCTATCGCTTCAAGTTTAATGAGACACGACTCGAGAAATTGGATAAAGAGCAATTTTCAAAGAAAATGAATAGGCTTCTTTTTCTTCTTCCTATTCTTCCTCTTCGTGATCTTTTCGTTGCCTCCAGTTACGTTTTCTATATGTGTCCCCACGGTTTCTCGGAGCACCGTTTTATCAGCAGCTTTCCCCCGTTCCCTTCCCCTTTCCGGCCACACCCATAGAATATGCACCCCTTTCATTTACTACTATTCGCGCAACCTTCTTTTAATTAATGCGAAACCGTTGCGCTCCATTGAAAGTTGACACTCCTACCTGTTTCAGAAAAAAAAGAAAAATAACCTCAGCAAGTCTTGAAATATTCCGAAACAAAAAGCAATCTTTTTTTCCGTGTCATTATTATATTATTTCACAAATCCAAAAATATAAGAAATACTCTTGACTTGATATATATATATATGTATGTATACATATCGTTTCTTTAACTCTCTCGAATCTGATACTTATTCTCACATCTATTATTTTGTTTGCGTTCCCTTTCCTCCCTTTAAGTTTCAGTTTGAATTTTATTTCTTAGCGAGAGCATCACTGTCTTACCTATCGTCGAATGCAAATATATCAAAATCCAGTGTATACCACATCAAACAGAAAACGCGATATAAATTTCATTGAGAATACGAAAAATAAGGAAAATCCGAAAGAACCAGTTCGATGTTGAATCTAAAAATCTAGCGATCTAATAAATAATTAAAAACGATTACGTGGGTCGTGGTGGTCAGGAGAGGGTGGGGTGTTTTTGTTTTTGTTTTCTTTTCTTTTCTTTTTCTTTCCGTTGCTCCAAGCTATAGTACTTATTGTTTAAAACCAACTCGCAGTGGGTGGGTCATGTAGGAATTTGGTTCACTAGATTCAGTGAAATAATGAGAGGTCGTGTATAGGTAAGTGTGGGGAGTTGCATGAGGTGCATTGTTGTGTTTCAGTGCTCGCCTCCATGCCCGGGCTGACCCTGAACTCGCTGAGCGCACCGTCCGCCAAGAAGCTCTTCACGTGCCAGCTGTGTGGCAAGGTGCTCTGCAGCAAGGCATCCCTCAAACGCCACGTGGCCGACAAGCACGCCGAACGCCAGGAGGAGTATCGCTGCGTCATCTGCGAGCGGGTCTACTGCTCGCGAAACTCCCTGATGACCCATATCTATACCTATCATAAGAGCAGACCCGGCGACATTGACATTAAGTTCTTTTGAAGGTTTAGATAAGGTAGGGCCAATCAGCACAAAACTTGCAACGAATCTTTATTGGGTTCGAATCCACCCCAGGGATAGTTTTTTTTTTCTTTTATTTTTATGTTTTTTAACTATCTATTCTCTTTCTCTCATCACCTTGATAACCAATTGCATGCCTCGAATATCGTCACTTCACTATACATAATCATTTTTTTCATTTTTTGTTTCTTATCAATTAACAATCTTTCGTGGTTCATTACACCTAGTGGTGTTTTACCTTCTGTAATTTTTTGTGACGATTTTTTAAACCTTTTTTATGATTCTCCCTCCTCCCCCGCTCCTTCCCCCTCTCTATCTCCCCCGCCTCTCTCTCTCTCTCTCTTTCTCACGCACATTCTCTTTCTCTCTATTCTCTTATAGTTTATAATTATTATACTCTAAATCCATTTCTCGTCCTACTCAATAACCTTTTTTACCTCAATGAGAGCTCTGTACAGTTTTTTCTCTATCCTTCTCTCCCTCTCTCTTTACTCTCACTCATATGCCTATTATATTCTTACGGTCCGGCGAGGGACGTCTCTTTTTTTTGTTCTTTTCAAGAGTTTTCTATTTCCAATTGTTTTTCACGTTGGTGCAGGATGCGTGCATCTCGCGATTCTCACGTTTCTATCATCCTTCGCCCAGCCGTCGACGTTAACGAAAGATCTTTTAATGCTCGTTAGGTTACCAGGATTTTCCACTAACCATAGAACGATTTTATCGACGCTTCAGGTCTCCCACTAATCCATCAACAAAAAAAGAGAAACTTGATGAAAAAAAGAGCGAAAAATGTACCAAAAAATCGCCTTGCCTCCAGCCTATGTTTATGGGTTCTCCTGTATGTTACCTCCGTTTCCGTTTGTTCTTTCGTTTCGTTACGTTTTCCGCTTTCGATGTTCAATGTTGTGTGCATGATAAGTGTTGCTTGTTCAAACTGTTTCTTTACAGCCGGCCTGTGCATTAAACTCGGCTACCACGGGAGGATAATGATTATCATGCAATTTACGGGACGAGTGCATGCATTTTTTACTACTCCAGATATACTTTTTTCTTGTTTTTTATTTTTTAAAATTTCTATTAACATTACATAAATTGCTTTCCTTCGTTATTCTTTTACGCGATTACCAAAGAGAAACGACATGTCCCAATAATTTCATCCCCTTGTTTTCTTTCTTATTATATCTGTCTCTTTATTTCCTTTTCTCTTACTGGCTCGAGGCGTCGCGGTGTATGAATTCCGAATTTCACGGTCAGACTTGTAAAGTCGCTCGATTCCATGTTCCTCGTGTTGAATTTCTCTCTAAATAGAGGAACACGGAATAAGATTCATTCCCGGAACACGAAATCGCATTTTATATAATTAAATAAATAATTTTCTAATGAAGTATAAGGTCAATGATAATAGAATGAGATTTCGTGTTTTTCGAACTAACCCATTGCCAGCGATACTTTTTACTAACATTTACGCAGACTAAATAAAAGAAACTTTTGAATTGGTAGTAATTAACTCATCTACAATTAATAATTACAGTACTGTATACCGATCCTCGCTAACATACCAATTATCTCAAGATTGACAAAAGTTCATAATCTTAATCCCCGTGTTTAAAAATCCTGGATGATCTCTTGAAGCAATAAATCTCTCAGACGAGCGATATCATCCCAATTATAAATTATAATAGAGTCTCAATTTATCTAAATCGATCTGTGTCACTTTGTAACAGTATGGCAATTGCGTTTCAGGTACGGGCAATGGGATGCATACTCCGCCGACGCCGACGACGCTTCCCTCCGCCGTGTACCGGATGCCACCGCCGACAGCGGGTGGCATAAACGAACCTCAGGAATGTCCCTACTGCCGGCGTACCTTCTCCTGCTACTATTCGCTGAAGCGCCACTTTCAGGACAAGCACGAGCAGTCGGATACGCTCTATGTGTGCGAATTCTGCAATCGCAGGTATCGCACGAAAAACTCCTTAACGACGCACAAGAGTCTGCAGCATCGCGGCTCCAGCGGGATGCTGAAGAGGCTTCTGAAGACATCGGCGATCAAGAACGTGTTGGCCCAGCATCCGCAGATACCACAATATCCACAATGAAAACGGTGGTACCACCACGGTCTCCCTGACCATCATCGTCATCATCATCACCATCATCACTATCAACACGGTCATCATCATCATGGGCATCATCAGAAACGGGGAGGCTGGGACAAGAGCGATCCTGCTACCAATC
Organism: Cephus cinctus; assembly: GCF_000341935.2. Classification (NCBI taxonomy): domain Eukaryota; kingdom Metazoa; phylum Arthropoda; class Insecta; order Hymenoptera; family Cephidae; genus Cephus; species Cephus cinctus. The sequence continues at coordinate 409,973 of NW_014332943.1, read as the reverse complement.
AGTGACTCGATAATCAACAAGTATTTTACAATGTGAGAATGACCTCAGTGGTGGTACCGCTTACCAGATAGTTAACAAAGCCACAGGTAGACATCGCTAGTCGCGTGAAACCCTCGTTGGTTACCTGATAAAGGACCCTTAGCGGTTAAATTGGGGTTCTATGGGGTTTCTTGATGAAAAATCAAGTGGTATCGTGACAGCCTCCCGAGCATAACCTACATTATCATTAACGCCGTGAACCACCATTGCCATCAGCATCAGATGTCGAAAGTTTTGCGGTCTCCGAAGATCTTCAACAGGATTTTCTTATCGGGACCGCGCTAACTGACTCAGCACGAATGATGAGTACGGTGGTAAGCAGCAGTGGCCTCCCTACATGCTTCTTTAATAAGATTGAGAGGAGGAAACACGTATACGTCATTATCAGAAGGGGATGATATAAGAGTTTTAACAAAATTTAACGAAATTATTTACTGGGGAGGCCAAAAAGATGAAGGGGACCCTTAACAATGAACCGGACTCGTCGCCGCGACCGCCGCTACGTCGCGCACAGTCTTCGTCTGCCGACGACGACGACTTCGTTGCTTTTTGTCAAGACTGCGTTTATCCAAAGAAGAGGGAAACATCGACTGAAAAAAATTATATCAAATTACTTTAAGTTTAAAGAACGTTAACGATTAGAACATTCCATATCTGCTAAATGGGGTTGGGTGGGGTGGGTTAAGATTGGACACGAACCAACGATAAGGGTACTTTGGGAGGGATGGGTTGG
>NW_014332943.1:407288-409057 GCF_000341935.2 Cephus cinctus | reverse complement strand
GGGGATTGTACTTTCTAAGGGATTTATAAGGAACGGTACAGGGTGTCGAAAAGAAAATTATATGATAGGAAGATACGGGATATTTTATCGTGTTAGTTATTTATTGAACTACAAAATTGGTTCTTTGTTCTTCCGTGAGAGTTACCGGCGGAGTGTCGGTAGCTTACCGACGGTAGTTGCAGCGAAAAATTTTACAGGTGGCCGAAATCAGACAACCCTGTACCAACATTACCGACCGATCTCTAAAAGGCCAAGCTTAGGTCCCGAGCGATTATTTTTCTTAAACTTTTTTTTTTAATTATTTTGTTTCTTGTAAGAAAACTTGTTAAGGTGGGTTGTTTAGGGTGGGAGTAACACAGGGACGCGAGACAGTGGCGCGGGACGAGCGGTCATACGAATTTTGCAGGCGGTATTATGGTATATGTGTACGTATACATATATATTTACGATACATGTAAACGAGAAAAAATCTATTATATATATTATATATATTTATAGTTAAGCCAAGAGAGTTAAGAAACGCAGTTATATATTATCTTAGGCCTAAATGAAATTCAATTACAACAAATTAATATGCTCAAATTCAAAACAAAGTCTCACAAAATCGAATACAAGAGGACGAGGAGATCACGTCGACATGGTGACGCGTACGACAAAATCGCCACGCGTACATGACGATACGTTACGATGACGATGAATGAAAAAAAAATGACAATGACGATGATGATATAAAATGATCGACAATGTGGTGGGATTACGTAGAAATTTACGGGCTTAATCCTCCGTGTATAGGTCCATCGCGCGCAAATTACAGACTATATTTTTAACTCTTTAAAAGTAATATTTTGAACTGTATATAGTCGTACGAGTACTAATACGATAATATTCTCTTGTTCAGGTATTATAAGTGAAGGAAAAAGAAAAAAAAATCGAAGGAAAATGCACCTCGACATATAGAGAGTTTGACGGATTTTTCGGGCCCGGACACGACAGGATCGCATATTTTCATGCCACCTTTTTGGTTCTCTACATCCCCACCCACCTTCTAACCATTCTTCTTTAGGCGAGTGTGCAATACTACACTATAAGGCGATTCGTTAAGTTTGAGAGTTTAATCGGGTCCGATCGTTTCACAGTGCTTCTCTGTGACGCGAAGCCTTTATTTTCTTTGTTCACATCGTTCCGTACTTGAATTCCCTTAGCTCCTCCGTCACTTGTTGATTGTCGTTACTTTTATTTGTTATTAAACTTTTCTTTCTTGTCAAAAATGCTCTACGCAAGTTCCTGGAAATCGAGTCTGAATAATCAAGCGACAGATCGAGTCCGGCGCCCGAAGTGCCGGAACGCTAGAACACGCCCGTAATTATGAGGAAAAAATTATTAAAACAAAAAAGCACACGTATAGGCGTTTTCAAAGGTGTAAACAAATAAGGGCCGAGGAATTTTACATAACGAATGAAAAAAAATAAAATGAAACACGGGGCGGGAGCGGGTGGGGGGTACTCTAAAAGTTGTTCAAAGCAACGTATTCAGGTCTGAAACTCAGTGTAGTAACAAAGACAAAAAACAAACAAACAAATAAATTGATGTTCTATTAAATAAGCGCAAGGAAATGCCATTACAACTAACGAGCAAGTACAAATTATTGAGGGGAAAAAAATAAAAATACGTCTACGTCTATTCCTTAGGTTTACGTAGATACCGTTAGGGATTCTGGGGTGGGTTAAGGGTCGGGGGTGGGGTGGGTAGGGTAGGGGACAATTCGGGGG
>NW_014332943.1:381217-407205 GCF_000341935.2 Cephus cinctus | reverse complement strand
GTAGGGTAGGGGACAATTCGGGGGTTCGCCACTATGCGGGTGTAATAAATGAATTAGAGACCTCTTCGGAAATACGAAAAAAAAGAGTTAAATGAAATAAAAACGTTTTTCAGACATATCTTACGGAAACACGATGTATACAGTAAAATTATACGATTTTAGGGAATAGTGGACGAAATCATTGTCGGAAAAGGAATTTTTGAATGTCGTGTATGAAAAAAAAAAAATAATAAAAATACCATACTTTAAATGTAAAACTGCGAAATCCTCTTCCGAGCGTGGTTCGAGCATAATGTGGACAGGCGGGATTGTGATTATTTATCCTTTTTTTTCTATATTATCGTTACTATTAATATTGCATTTTTTCTTCTCTTAAAGTGAAGCGGCCATTATTGCAAAAAAAAAAGAAAAAAAAAGAAAAAAAAAGAGAAAACGTTTCTTTCGCTTCCTTTCTCTGTTTCTTGTAAACTTTTCTATACTGTACGTTTCATATAGTAACTCGTGATTTTTATTAAAAATTTTAATTTTCAATTATTATTATTATTGATATTATTATTAATGGTTTAATTCTTTTGTCTATTTTTTAATCGTAACGTTTATTTGTTTTGTTTTTATTTTTGTTTCGCCCCTTTCGGACTGTAGTGAAATTGTACCTAGTCATTTATTTTGGAAAACTTCTGTGATTCTGTGATAACGAGGGATGAAACGGTGACACACACATGCGCGCGTTCACTCCACATTATGATAAGGCCTGTCTAAGAAAAGGAAAAAAAAAATTGGTTATTATATTATATATATCGGGGAAATTCTGTGATGTTCTTCTGTTGGTATACTATAGAAAAAAAAGGGATACTAGAGCTAATGAGAAGTATACGGAATTACGTCAATGTTTAGTGTTGTAAAAAGAGTTGAAAGAAAGAAAAAAATGATGAGAAAAATAAGGAAAACAATACGTTGTTTGATATTATACGCAGCGAGGAATTCTTCCGAACGTGAATTAGCAAAGGATCGTACGCGCCACCGAGGATCTCAGTCATGTATTTTATTCCAATTAGAAACAAAAAGGTCACGTGCCCACTGTTATTGGGATTGCGAAGGCGATGAACGAGTAGTTTAAGAAAAATGGCAGGAGACACGATATAGCGCGCAAATCGCGCAAACTTAACTTTTTAATGAGATCCAAGATTTCATCCACGCCTTGCCCTTCTCTCTCTCTCTCGCCATACTTTTTCTTCATCCCTTAAATGTCCTCGTTGCCTCCCGCCATTTTTCAAAAATTTCTTTCTATCTTTTCTCTCTTCTCTGTGTCTGTCCCACCGTTCTCGTTTATCGCCAACGTCACGTGTTCAACTGTATATCGAAAACAAATTGTTTGCTTCTTCCTTTATCACCGTGCATGTGACGATTTTAGAATTGTCGCTGTGCGTACGATCCATCGCGCTATTAAATTATGGTACAGGTTTGATCAACATATCTTTCCAGGGTACTATCTTTGACCCCGAGCATTCGTATTTAAGAGGTTTACAAGAAGAAAAATTGTATTCGGTACGAGGGTCTTAAGCGAGCAACGTAAACGCGTTAAGAGTGAGCTGGAAAAAGGATGCGAGAGAAACATATTCTAGGTGAGGAATGAAAAAATTGAGAGAGATAGAAAAGGGAGAATTTAGGAAGAGAATGAAATACGAAAAGTAATATTAAAGAAACGATACTGGAAATTGTAAACGTGACACGTGGGAAGCGAAAGAACATAATCTATTCTAATGTGCCAACACCTTTCGAAATTACAAAAGAATTAGGTCTTGTACTATTTATATGGAACGTAGCTAGAAATTCGTCATATCTTCTATTTAGAAAATGAAAAGAAAAATTAAGAGAAACGATAGAGAAAGAGAAAGAGAGGGGGAGAGAGAGGGAGAGAGGGAGTAAAGTGTGAAAGTTGACAATGACGATTGATAAGGATGATAACGATGACGATTACTAAGATTATTATGAATCATTATAGCGTTTAAATGCGACTATTATATATATATATATATATATATATATAAAAAATATATATAAAAAATATATATAAAAAAATATATATATATATATATATATAAATGCGAACTATTATCGAACTTTTCGAACTTTAATGCATGGATTTTTTGTCTCGTATGCTATAAGAGGAACTAAAGGGAAAAACAAAAAATATTTTAAACTATCTATTTTTATTTGCACACTTGATATACATGTACATATAAATATTGATATGGAGACGATACAAACAAAGAAGAAAACAAAAGTGAATAATAAGTGAATATGATTAAAAGAAACATCTGTCGTAGAACATAGCGGCCACGGTATATCAATATAACGATATTGTTGGTATTGCTATTGATGTTGATAACAACGTTGGATTAAAAAAAAAGGAAAATAGAAAATTCGGTTCAAGTTGAACGTCATCGTAAAAATCCAATCGTGACTTATCATTATTATTCGTTGTTACTTTGTGAGACACAGTATGACTCTTGCGCGCGCGTACTTCGTTCAGAGTGTACGCGATTACAAAACACGTATACGTTTTAAATGCGACTAAATAATAACACATGATATATTTTCGCCGTTTTGTTTTTTCTAATCTTTTTTATCTCTCTTTCCCATATTATGTGCAAAAGTCTTTGTTTGTTTGTTTGTTTATTACTTACTTGTTCCTGCCCTTTGTTTGTGTGTATGTATACATATGCCACATTTTTGGTCATTTTCGAAACTCTCATTGATTAAGTCGAGCCAGATGTGGCCTCGCGGTGCTCCTTCCTCGTGTATTTATTTAGCTTCGAGGTGCCATTTTGGAACTCAACGTTTTGCCCGCAACATTTTAATTGAAATCGAGAAAAGGCTGATTTTTTTCTTATTTTATTTTTATTGACAACGCATCCATCCCACCCCCTCTGCCCCTCCCACTTTCTTGACTCCACGCTATTATTTTCTTTACTATTTTTCATCTACGTATTGTTAAACAATCGATTGTTTGGTCGATGTCGATTCGTTACACGACGACTGTAGGTTCTTTTCTTGCCAATCTTTAATCCTAACGTATTTTTGCACTTACAGTACCACTCAAAAGTATTGGCATCGTGCAGTGCTTGTCAAGCATGTATTATACTGTGCAAATACTTTTGACCATCACTGTACATCGTCAATTATTTTTGCGATTCTTACATTACATTACTCTTGACTCATCATTCTGTTTTGCTTTTCTTATTACTTTTTTGAATGCAATTTCTTACCACCTACTCACTTATCCTTTCTTAAATCCCATTATTGGGAAATTGACTGATTAGACTTTTTCGATTGGTTTTACACGAATTTTTTTTGTTCCGATTTTATGTGATATTGTCTTACCAAAGAGCAATCATCTCAGACCTGGATTAGAACTTACAATAATATCGATCGATCTCCCTCTGATAGAGAATCGTTGATAGATAAATCGATTAATATTGAATCATAATTACTTATTCGCATGTATTGATGGGATTGAAGGAAATACTATTAAACATTTCATTTTTTTCATGGTAATTTTCTTTAACTATGGGGTCTGAGACGATTGGCGACAAACTCGGTTTGGTTTTCAAGAAACATTTCTTTTGATTTTCAAAATGAAAAACTCCGAGCACACTGCGATTGGCGAATGAAAAAAGAAAAAAAAAACAAAAGACAACTTCCCCAAGAAAATAAAAATATTGGGATTGCTTGCAAGCGTGTGGGTTATAAATAAAGATACATTAACAAGAGCCAGGCACCTGAGGGTGTGTCCATGTATACGTGAGAGTGAAAGAAAAAGGGTAATGTCTTAAGGGTTGAGAGAAGATTTCGTCTCGAATCGAAAGGGCTTAGGGAAAGTTAAATAGCGCATAATTGCGAGATTATGTGAAACAAAAAAGAGCGGAGATAAAAAATGAAAAAAAAAGATATGCTAAAAAAGAAGCACACAAAACGTGAAGACGAAGAAGAGGTCGAATGTAGGAGAAAGACTACTTAGATTTATTTTTATTATGTCTTCAAAAAGACTTTAAATATAATATTTATATTGTGCCATAATTAATATTAATGAACCTTAAGTATAAATTAATTGTTACGAGGAGCGTTTTGAAATTTATCCTGAGGGCAAAAAAAGTGTTAAATATTCGAGAGAAACAAAAGATACGAGGTAACAGAGGTAGGACGAGCGAAATTGTGAATAGAAATGTAGATGCGAATGAACAAATACAGGATGGCTAGTAGGAACGTCAAAACCGGAAGTGGGCCGATGAAAGTGGACGCAGGGAAAAAAGCGAATATAAAGATAAATAAAAAGTGTAAATATACTACAGATGTCAGTATAAGGATCACAGTTATACGAGTCACCAGATCGAAACTTGAAGGAATCCAACCAATCGCTATATGAAAGTTGACTCACGTCTTCGCAGGATATGAATGAAGTCAGCCGTTATTCAATCTAATTGAAAATAAAGTATAACGAAGGTTTTCAATGAATCGAAATAGAAACGAAGACAGCCGCTAGATGACGTTAAACTATTGCATGTGAAAAAAGTTAACCGTGAAGACTAAGCTTAACGATGGATCACTCTAACGCATATCGACGCCAAAATTCTCCATATTGTAGCTCTTTCCATTAGATCGAGAATAATAGATACAAAGTTAAAGGAAAAATGACACACGAGTTCGTAAACGGAAGAGAAACGGAATCTAGGCTCAGTAGTGCAGCAATGCACTTGATTGATTCAATTTGATAAAAAAACAAAACGAAAATGGCCCCGTCTCACTTACGTCGGTCCAAATGATAATGATCGGGAATGGACCAAAGTTATTTGAGGGTAGCTCGTAGCTAGGATGTGTTTTGTGCGCATAAAAAACGAAAAGGGTCCACTGGCTATTCCCGCGAAATAAAAAAAAAAGACAATGAAGTGACGGAGACAAAAAATGGCCCCGTAGGCTCGATTTGCGTCTAGCCTTTAAAATGTACAAATCGGTATCAGCGCCTTAAGGCCCAAACCCTTATTCACGAGAATTGACGATCCGTGCGTTTCGCCTAAAAACATAAGACTGGTAAAAGTCAACTGGGTCTTTGAATTCACCTATATAAATAATACCGTGGGAGTAAGAACGGTGGTCCCTAATCGATTTGAAGAACCCTGTATACTGCAGCAACGTATACGTCGGTCGGTAGACTCGCGCGCCGGCTCACCAGCCCTCAAATTTGATTACAATAATCGTGGGCCTATAGGTGAGTCATACTTTTTTTTTCAAATGGCGCCGATTCAGCCCACCGAGCCAATCACTGTATCACGAAAGATCCCGTACATTTTTTACTATTTTTTTCTTTGTCCGCGGGCGAGATTTAAAAAATCAAGCACATAAATCATTATGTATGATAGGGCGATGTAACGTAACGGGCAGGTCCAATGCGCAACTTTTTTGCAATATTGTAACATAATAAGATCCTACTCCCATTCTGTCCCTCATCTTGTATAATAGCATTCAGTTCCCATAGAATGAATGATCTTATCCGAGCACTATATTTTTTTAACGCGTGCGCATGCGCGCGTGTATTATGTTATTTCCTACTCTTCCTTTATTTCTCCATTGCAAAATCTTCATTCCTTCGCGTCTTTATTGTCGTATATATATAATTCATGATTCCCTACCACAAGTCCGGATTAGTCGAATTTAGTTAGCTCTTACATGTATGTACTATAGATGTCGAGTAGATCGCACGTTACGTTAACTCTTATGTACATACGTATATATAAATATATGTATTATATATAGGCCTATTTTAAGGTTATTTTTTATCAGTTATCAACTTTCTTAGAGATTTTCCGTTGAACGTGACATTTGTTACATTTCGTGGCTTCTTTTGAGAATGATCTTGATGTTATGAAATTTTACATATTTTTTTCTTAGTTTTTTAAATCTTATTGATCATTCTTTTTAGTCGCGTTTCGATCGCCGGACGATACAATGAAAAACATGAATTTGCAAAAATTCACAGCGATCGAGGCGCCTCACTTAGTATTTTCGTGTTTCTTTTTTTTTCGTCTTATCTTCTTGCTCTTCTTCTTCCATAATTTTCTTCCTTTTTCGCACCGATTTTACGTCTTTATTTTAACGCGAAGACAGATGACTACTTCGTTCGTTTTCGCGTTACGATTCTTTGGCCGTGATTTCGAAAGCCGGAAACACAACTTAATAAATGAAAGATGCGAGCCCTGGTTGTACGATAATCTAACCTCACCTAATCTAACCTAACAGCACTGCGAGATTTGTCCCTCGGTATGTGTTTATCTAGAGGGGGATTTGGTGTATCGGGTAACCATATCATCCTGCAATTCCGAAATTTTGGCTTCCTGGTGGCAAGAAGCTACAGGGATATTAGAATCGTTATTTTCTCCATCTACTGTTTTAAACTCAATTTGCAATTCAGGAGGAAAGTGGTGCCCGATTCATCCATGTCGCGACACAAGTGCCCAGGGTTCGTTAATAATTTAAAGTAAACAAAGTGCAACACGCTGCCTTGCTGAACAGTACAAGTACAAAACGAATACAAATACATAATGGAAAAAAAATAGACGTCTTCGATTTAAAGAAAGGAACATTTCCCGGTAGTTAAGAATTGTCATGCGAGATGAAATTTAAAAAATAAAGAAACATGATAAATAAAGTAAAGTAAAAGTAAACTTGAAAAAATAACGATGAAAAAAAAATGAAACTGTTAATAATAAGAAAACGAAAAATTATGTAACTCACCGGTAGAGACGCCACTGTAGTCGCAGGGCGTTCGTCACAAATACCTCAGTTGTCGTGGCCTCGGAGCGCAATCATTCTTTCCTCGATATGAACATAATCATCATTTTTGTATTCTTCATATTCTCTTGTCTTCTTACGCGTTTTTATGCGTACGCCTTAGCGGCAACTGCATTTTTATCAAAAAAAAAAATAATAATAAAAATAAAAACTAAGGAAAAAAGGTATACGTGATTAAGGAAAAAAAAAACACAGCGCACGAATATCAAGTTTTCGATAATGCGCAGTAGATTGAAACACTGCCAAACGCGTGTCCAAGTTATTTCTAAATTTTTGAAAAATCTCGATTTTCGAATTTTTTTTCCATTATTGAAACATATCGGCGATCCGAGGTTCGACAAGACCAGATTCGCACCTAAGCTACAATAGAGTTGTTGTACTTACGTCTTGTATTTTATAACGATAGTGTCTGGAATAATCGCCATATTATTATATTTTACAGAATATATATTGTTCCGTTATCGCAGTTATCGCCCATGTAAAATAAAATGCATACGAGAAAGAAAAGGGAAAAAAATACTTAAACGAATGACAATGATGAGAGCAAATGCACTGCGAGTGTATAGATCGATTGTTCGATCGAACGACTCAGCTAAATTTTTGGTGGCTTCTATAGCGATTCGCAATTATATATTTCTTTCATTTGCTGAGCGTACCGGAAGTCGTAGTAACCGTCGTTGCTTTGATCGGCTTCCGACCGCGCCCTTCACTCTTCTTTTATTTTTCTAATCACTTTCAATAATGCACTTACATGTACATTGAGCATTCCAAGTAACGACGAGCGTTGAAGATAAGAGCAACGGATAACAATAACACGAAGCGAAATGAAATGCATATGCAAAAAAAAATGTGAAATACGCACAAGATACGTGGAGGGGAAATTCCGAAACTGAGCGGCAAAAATTGAAAGAACGTGGGAAGTAATCAGCGTGCATCGCATTTCTAGGCTATTGATATATTACTGATACGATATTATAATTAATTAATATATATATATAATTAAATATATTATTAAATAAGTGTTTATTCGCATTTTTAACACGATAAGGAATTATTATTATTAAAATTCAATAATAGTTGTTGGTGTAATATTATGAAATAAATCTTTAACGATAGTACAAGCGTTGTTCTTATTTATAAATTATTTTAAACACACTGTAGATTCGTCTATGCTGAAGATCTGTATATATATTTTTCATCATTATATCCTGTTGTATACGATTTCTTCGTTTACTGCATTCAGGACACTTCTGAAAATATGTTTTTGTAATAAATAAACCCACTGAATTGTTGAAAATTCACTTACTTTTTTTCAAACTCGTTTGTGAATTTTCATTGTTTTTACTTTCGAGGATGTATTTTTGTTCCTTGATTCAGTTACGTTATGCTTTATCGTATCCTGACAAATCATCTTATTTTGGGGGATGATAATCTTACTCAAATCCTTCTTTACCGTCTTGTTCTTTTTATATGGATCCATCGTGATTGGTCGGACGAACAGCATCCTAGTCTCAAGGTCCACTACTTTCTGATCTTTACGCGTTCCGTGTGAGACGACCTTAATCTCTTCTACAGTAGCAGGAAGTTCGTTAGAACGAACCCTCATGGGTTTCACAGGACCTCGCTTCCGCTTGTATAAGGACTCAGCCTCCTTAAAAGTGATCAGCTTCCGTACATCCGGTATTATTCTTAAGGAAGGATCATCAGTTATATCTTTGGGATCAAAGAGAATCTCGTCGGGATGAAAGGTTGCGGATTCTGGATCATGATTGATTGAACTTTCTTCATAATTTCTATTCCTACTACTTCCATTTCTTGCGACTTGCCTTATGCTTCTTCTAAACTGGGTCTGAGCTTTAAGTGTTATATTAGATAACGTGCCAACTTTATTATTGTCAATAGTCATATTTTCTGATACCGCATTATTTTTCAAATTTACATTTTTTGATTTCATATCATTTCGTGATTCATGGTTTTTCTTTCGCTTCTTAGACTTCTTCTTTATTGGATGTGAAATAGTACTACTCGAATGTACATCAGTCGGAACTAGTACGTCCCATAAGTCAGTGGACGATTCTGGTTGAAGATGTGAAAAAATCGTATGTAGATCATTTGTCGATTTTTCAGTTGTCTCAAATTCATCGAAATCATTTCCAAAAACTCTATTATCAGGTATGATCTCTTCATTGACATCGACTCGTTCTGCACCGCTTCCATTGAGCTTTACAGCTTGATATATATTTTTTGCGCAATCCTTTATATCATTGGGTACATCAGTGTGATGTATCAAGTGTTCCAATAAAGCTTTAAGATATTCACCACGTGATTTGTGAACTGTCTTGTCAAATCCAATACCGTGTATATGATCATTGTATTCGTCTTCGAAAAATCTTCCCATTTTCACTACCATGGAAATGTTCACGGCTTTGGGATCAACCGCTTTAAGCAGACCTATCATATCGATCTGCATGTCTTTGATTAATTTTTTGAACTCTATTGGTCGACCACCAGGACCATCGAATCGGATCTTGTCAATGAAATATTCTAATGATTTTCGCATTCTAGAATCCTCTCTGACTACGTCTAGACTCAATCCACTTTTCAATATAGCCTGCATCAAGGATCCTTTATTCTCATACTGGCTATAATTCTTAGAAAGCTTTATTTTCTGCATCAGATTTGGAATTGCAAAGAATTTCAAAATACCCAGAATGATCCCCTCGTCTCTAGTTTTTGGCAGTACCACGAATAACGTCTTTGCATTGATTTCATTGATGTCCTTTTCAAGGGAAATTGTCCGGTCGGTAACCTCTCCACCTTTGAGTATCACATGCAAATAGTTCACGGATTCTTTAAGTTTTTTATTACCGTCCACCTCTTGGTCTACTGTTATCCTTTCGTAAAGTATTTTGAGCCTATCAGATATTTTAGGGTATTTAGTATGATAATCCTTACCCAGAATCTGTTCAGGACCTACATGGATCCAGTAGGATCTAATACTTTCTAATTTACTCATATGCTTAGCATAATTTAACAATTCTTTAAACATCTCTTCAAATTCAAAATTCCATACTGAATTTTGTACCTCTTTTATTAAGTTCCCAATGATCTGAAGGATATCAGTATCCTGTTCTACCTTAACAACCATCTTTAACATATCCAATAAAATCCTTTTAGGGGTGTGCTCCTGGGTTAGCATAATATTACCAAACAATTTCTTGTAATTGCTAGATTTCAATAGAATTCGCAATTCCAGATATTTAGTAGAAATAGGAAGTTCTTCTAAGGCCTCTTGTATGTCATAATCAGCTGGAGGTCCTGTCGATAACTGGAATACTAGCGCTTCCATTGATTCTACCAAAGATTTACTTTTTTGAATGTCACGACTGGTCAGCAAGCGCTTTAATATCACGCGAACTCTGGCCACAATATATTGATACTCGTAACCGTGTGAAATATCACTAAGGAACGCGAAAAACTTTTCATTGTTCGCCATCAAATGCAATTTCAAGGGCAGAAATTTGTTCTCATTCTGATTGATCTGAATTTTCAAAAAATTCAAAGCCTCTTGCTCAGCACCTTTTGTCAAGTTATGTTCCACGAACTTTAGGGATTTATTAATATCTTTTTGCATAACAGGACCCAATCTGTTAATGTAATGCAATATTATGGTTAACTTGGTAAAATCGAATGTTAATTCTTGTATGTTGACAGTACTTGGTACAACTTTAAGAAGATATTTCAGAGATAAAAATTTCAAAATATCCTGCGCTTTAATGTCTTGGAGAACCGATAGCTTCCGCAGTGAAGTTAAATCTTGTTGCGTTAGACGCGGTTCGTTAGGCAATTTTTTAATATTTTCTTCAAGATCGGTCATGGCCGCCATCATTTTTTCGTTTTCGAATGATGCAATTTTCTTCATTGTTTTGATCAAAGTCAATGCTTTTAATTTCCATGTGGCTTGGATTTCTAGATTCAAATTCCATGGAAGCAATTCGATGATATTAGATTTGGCGAGGAAAACCAGAAGAATTTTGATTATCGAGAAGCTCGTATAAGGTATTTCATTGATGATATTTTCAATATCTTCTCTCGTTAGATCCACATCCGGTAATTTCTTGGCTGTCTGTTCAATTTTCTTCAATAATTTGTTAACAACGAAAGTATTTAATTTTACTTGTTTGCAATTGTAGACTATAGCTAGAATTTTTTTCTTGCGCGAACTCAGTGCTTGTAGGTTGAAGTTGATTGGCAGATGCAAGAAAAGATTCTTTGTTTGACAGGATGACAAGACATGTTGCAATTGTTTTTCATTTTGAATTATCATCGAGAACAGATTTTTGATTTCAGTATTGTTGATTTTCGGAGTGTCAGGCATGAGATGTATTATATTCTTAGCTTTGTTTAAACCCTGAATGACATTTTTGGCTTCAGGTCTCTTCATAACTGTTTCCAAAATTGTAAGCAGACAGGATTTCTTTGTTTTGCATTGGCTCAAAGAAAAATTTTGTGGTAAAATTGCAAGGATTTTATGTTCGTTTAACAGAAATTTCAAGATTTCAAGATCTTTGTGTTTGTGAAATGGAATTTCCAACAATAAAGATTGAACGTCATCGAGACTGATATTCACATGCACGCGAAATATTTTCGGATTCTTCTTATGCAATTCCGACCAAACAGCAAAAACAACTTTCTTTAATCTGACTTCACTTTTATCCAAAGTGTAATTAAGGAAATATAAAATTTCTTGTAAATTATCTTTGGGTGTCTTGTTCCTTTTTATTATATAATTACTCGGTAATATGCTTGCCAATTTATTAGCTTTTAAATTATATTTAAGTAGAGGCAGATCCGGTATACCACTATCTGGAATTAAGCTAATCAACGGTTGAAGCTCTTCGTCCTTAATTTTCAAAATATTCGGATAAGATTGCACTTCCTCAAGTAATTTTCGCAAATCCGTCCTTAGCGACCTCTGGGTCTTTATCAAAGCTTTCAGCAAATGCACAGTTTTGGCTTTGAATGTTTTCATACCAGAAAAATTAAAGGTTACCGGCAACACTCGTACCAAACTCCTTGGCGATAACAAATCTTTCACGTAGCTTGACCGTACAGAAAGTGCTAAAACAAAATTAAATTCTTCTTCCTTCAGTCTTTTCGTCAACAAAAGCTTCCGTGTATTTCGCTTCATTAACTCTTCGTTCAAAATCAGTTTCACGTATAAAATTGCGTTATATAGTTCAGTGCGTTTCCTGACAGAAGGGACTGTAACGAATATTTCCAAAATGGCCACGAGTGCTCTGCGAGGATTCTTGTGATTTTTGAGTCTGAACTTTCGCGGTAAATACTTGGCTAAATAGTCAGTATTGAAAAATAACTTCAGTGCTATCAGATCTCGATTGACCGACAACTCGTTTAGTATATTACGTAAGCTCTCTACATCAATTTCTTGAATAACACGTAGTTGGTCCAACAGGTGACGATTTAAGTGCCTCATGGACCTATAAAGCGAACTGCCGAGCTGTAAACCACGCTGCACAGTTTCGAGAACATGAACGAGCTTTTCCTGGGGTAAAGAGTGCTTTTCCATATTGAATCCTTTCGGCAGAAATTCGAAGACTCGACCGGACCTTACGAATTGGCGTATCTCGTTGAAAGTTATAGTGTTCGGTACGTGCATCAAGATTTGTCTTATGAATTCTTCATTGGACTCTACCTGAGAGCTTTTTTCTAACTGTCTGAGAAAAAAGTTGAAATTTTTCAAAGTCAGGTTTACACTCGACACGTTACTTCGTTCGATAGATAATTCGCGCAACGCTGATTTCGCTGCATTTCTTAATTCAGAAGTCGTACTATTGTCTTTTATCATGATTAAATAAGTTCGTAACATGGATTCTCGTTCCAAAGGTAAAACTTCAGTTCCGTTCATTTTTCTTAATTTTTCAAAAAGAGCTTCATATTTTTTATCAGCAGGATTCGTAAGGACTTTCTTTAAATATATATCAAATACACTATGGTTGGATGATTTTTTAAATTTTTTAACAGAACTCAAAGCAGTTTTAAGTTTTATAATGAGTAACTCCTCAGTCTGAATTTCCTTGGATTTTGTTAAATTTTCCAATAGGTTAATCAAGGCCGTCTTTGGATCTAGATCGTTTAAAGAGGAGATGTTGAATGTTGTATTAATCATGGCCAGATTGGACTTTTTCAATAGGAGATTCACGACTCTTGTATCCACGCTGTCCGGTAAATATTCTAACATAGAATCCAACATTTTTTTAGTCAAAAGTTCAAAGTCCTGCCTACTCTCTCCTTCAAGGATCGTTATGGCATTGTTTATCGTCCTGGCTAACTTTGGGTCCCGTGATATATTCTCTACGGGATACCTCAGGGCTCTCGCCAAAATATTTTCAGGCGTTCCACTCGATGTCAAATTCCAATCGGATACCTTTTTATACGGCGTTGCCTTCAGCAGATAAGTTTTTATTTTTTTATTCCGAGACAACAGTTCGTTGACGAGATAAATAAAATCCTCTTGCATGAAGGACCTCCATGGCAATGGATGACCTTCCATGGCATTCAGAGCAAGCTTAATGGACTCTCCCAATGGCTGTGGTACTGGCTTTAGGTTTACGGTATTCAATATTAGAGCAACCTGTTCTAAAGGTGACTTCAGACCGGCTAAACTAAACCCAGGGGACATATATTTAAATAAATTTTCTTCACGGAAAAGCAACTTCAGAGGGATTAGTCTTGGGTTATTTTCAATTGCCGGAAGTGATTTGAGAATATTTTGCAAGTCACGTGATATATACATATTTATTAAGATCGGTTCCTCCAAGTAACTTTGCGCTACGAACAATGCTCTTCTCAATTTTTGTTCCTGTTGCACAGCAGCAGTCGAAAAGGCTGTTTTTAATAAAGCAAGAAGCAGCTGTCGCGGTTTTGCGTATGCAAATTCATTGAATCTTGGACCAAGGTAGTCGACGATATTTAATTTTGTCAAGAAGGATATCAGTGGACTGTATCTCTCGTCTCTGAAGATGTTTGGGATTCTCAGTAAAAGTGAATATATATCCAATTCAACTTCTAATGAATCATCACGTTGAAATATTATTCCGTCTTCATAGAGAATATTTGATTTACCTAAAAGACCACTGGACTGTACATGATATATAAAATTGTCTAGCTCGAAATTTACTTTCTTTGGAATTGATTGACTTTTTAAGTTTATCAATATTTTTAATGTCTGTTGCCAAGGATTTCCTGGCGGCAATGCAAATGACCAGGGTAGAACATTTGGTAATAAAGGACGAAGTCGTCCTTCAGCTTCCAAGATCCTTTTTGGCATGCAGGGTGCGCGGAAGGACTCAAAATTTTTGATCATATAAAAGTAATCCGCTATGGTTGATCCTTTTTGAGTATTCTCTTCAAATTTTCGAGACACAAAGGATCTCAAGGCTAGAATGTGTCCTTGCATGAATTCTGGCAGGACAACTTCATTGTTCAGACGTAACAATATTGCCAACAGGATTTCCGTATTCTTGCGATAAAAAGTTCTGTCGACGACATAACTCACGGTATTGTTAAATTTATCTTTGATATATCTGGCTATTTTCACGATACTGCCAGGATAAAAATCGGGTACGACGATTTGAAAAATTTTCGTAGGTTCGTCTTTCCATACAGGACGACGATATGCAACGTCAAAGTTGTCCATTAACAGGCTTATCGATTCTTTTAAAAAAGGCAAAGTTAATTCCTCAGACATCTCCATTCTTTCCAATACGATTCTGACTAGACTTGAAGGATTATCCAATTGATCCTCTCCGATATATTCCAAAAGTGAATCATGGGATTTCGTGGAATCCTTCATATAATCCACAACAAATTTAATGGCGTCAGGAATTTCAGGATTGGTCAGATCAAAATTTTTCAAATGTGGAATAATTGCGGCTATTATTTTAAAGTTAAGTCTTATTCGCTCCTCGCGAAGTCCTTTCATGATTAATCGCATAGCATCCTCAAGGGTCAAAGGTACATATCTTCTTCCATTTCGGTCGTTATAAAAAATTAAGGATCTAAAAATATCCTTATCTATTCCCACTAGTAGATCCATAGTGATAGAATCAAAATTTAACCTCCCATCAGACAGAGCATCCTTGCACAGGCTCGCATAACCGGAAACAAAGCTACTGTCGATCCTTTCCAGGATCTGGAGAATTATGTGTAGCTGCTGTTTTGGTGTCCTTTGATAAATAATTGAAATTATAGGCAGGATATCATAAATTGATATATGATGACTTTGTAAAGCTTCTTGAATCCTCTCGCAGGACACTCTGGACTCTTTATCTACAGGTAGAAGCAAAACTTGGCCAAGGACTCTCACAAGATTTTCTCGCAGGATAGCAGCAACGTCTAATCTTGGTATAATTAAGGATTCTAAATACCTTTTTGAATTCCTGTTCTCAGTTATATTTACGGATAACAGGACTTCTGCTTCCTTATCGAGATGAAATCTTCTTTGCTTGGAAAAACATCTTGGATTATTTGGTCTGGCGATGTAATCGAAGGTAATCTAAAAATGAAA
This sequence comes from Cephus cinctus, assembly GCF_000341935.2. Taxonomy (NCBI): domain Eukaryota; kingdom Metazoa; phylum Arthropoda; class Insecta; order Hymenoptera; family Cephidae; genus Cephus; species Cephus cinctus. The sequence continues at coordinate 391,769 of NW_014332943.1, read as the reverse complement.
TATTTATTCATATTAACATATACAGGATTTTCGTCAATTCCGAAAATTCGACGTAAGCATTGAAATATCCGTGAGTACCGGAAGTATCTTGTAGTCGGCGGAAGCTATGATATTCCAGGCGGAAATAAAGATGATCACGATGGCCGAACGGGATAGCGAGTTCAGCTGCATCTGTAAAACATAACTTTCACCGTCAGCGCAGCATTTTCCTATAGGAGATGATTAATATGTCAACTTTCAAATATTAAGCATTTTTTTATTTCATGTTTGAATGAAAAATTATACAAATTAAAAATAACGGAAGAGCAGATATTTTTATTTTATTTTTATTTTGAGATATTTTACATTTAATATATACAAAAATAAATCAATAGGTAGGCTGGAAACTGTCTCGCTACGTCACATTATTGCGTATGTAATTGAATTATCGATTGGTACATTCAAACGCGTTTATATTCAATTACTACTGCACAAGCTCATTGCCATCTTGAAATTGAAAACTATTGATAAGAAATTTATATGTATCGGAAAGAAAAATTTGAGTGACGTTACTAACTCACAAAGTTTTCATTACCACAATTATTTGAATCAGCAGAAAGGTCTTACACTTAATTTAAGATACCCATACTTCACAAATAGTTTATAAATATTTTAGTACACTGTCCAAAATAATTAATGTAGTTATTAGAGAATATCCATTATACGAAGAGCCAAAACTTTAAATTAAACCTAAAAAATGAACCTATACTTAAAGAATCTGCTTTTCCATTTTCTATACATAGATGCAGTTAAATAATCATTTGCTAACCGTATATTTTGGCGAATGTGTATATAATGGCAAAATAAAAATCGCAAATACAAAATTAAAAAAAAAAACTTCCTTGATATCAATAAATTCACAATAATCTGTTTCTGATACAAACAACCGCACCGTGTATAACAAACGGGAAGACTGAACGCTAACGTCAATCTTCTGCGTTGCGTTAACGTTGCGTTTAATATGACTGCAGAGCGTATCGTTACGGTATCGTGTTATCAAGCAGTTAATAATTGATTAGAAACTTGACTGGTCTCTCTGATTTTTCTGCTCTCTTACGTTTATCATGTTAGAGGCGACGGAACGGCGATATAAAAACGAAACGAAAAAAAAACCCCGACGTACAGACCGCGTGAACTCTAAACTTTCGATTGGGTATATTCTTTCATGAAGATCGACCTACCCCTATGTCGTTCTAAGTAACAGGTACCTACCCCCAATAGCCTGATTGATATCGCCTTGCAAAGTAACCACCCTGCGCTCAGAAAGTGTCCTTCCTCGAAACCGTTTTTGGGGCCGGCTTACATGGGAAATCATATTCCCAGTGCCTTTCATCCCTTAAGATGTATATTAAATCTCTATAACCAGTTACGTGAATTTCCATAGGATCCATTAGGCCAGTATTTACCCTGTTAGCAAACTATAATTGCCGAAGCCAAAAACTCATATAAGGATCCATTATAGCATAACCCTACTTTGTGGTATCTTGTTTGTTCTTCCCTTTCTTTTTTTCAGACACCTTTAGTCCTATCAGAATACATGTATCCATGTCCTCGACCTTCCCCCACTAATCCTGTCACTCTGATGTCTCGTGAGATACTACGTAGTATCTCACGAGACTGGAAACGGTACTGATCTCATTTCTTCCCAACCAGTGGTCGCATCTACAACATAGACCCATAAATTGAAATCTCGTGCTAGTTCAGGCTTTTTAAATTACAAAGTAGAATCGGGCCAGCCTTTGTCCAAGATTGGATGTGATGCCAATCTTGGAACGACGTAAGTGTTTAAAGCGAAAATAAGCTTGGGCAAAGCTCGGAATTACAAACTTGTATTACGACTGGCGGTGTATCTTAATTTATTGTTGAAATGTGATATAGATCCAAGCCATGATATTTTTCTTAGAGTTTGGGGCAGACTTTGACTGCCAGGGGTTGGTTAGCAATTTGAAAATTATGGAGCAGGATTGGGATTTTAAAGCTTGGAAGCCCACGACTGAACCAAGCTGAATCTTCCTGTGAAGTGCTGGCACCTCCTACATAGGCAAGCACATCTACACAATTATTTATCAAATCAAAAATCTAGCACCGTAACTAAGATCAAAATCAAATCGCTCAGAAAGTATTGCAGAGACGAAAATACCCTTGTAATTTTATTAAACGTTAAATTATGTCATTCAAAAGCACTTAATATACGTAATACATAATATATGGAAAAATAATGGCCTTCAACCCCTGAAAAATATCAAGCCGATGACTACAACACTGGTTTAAAAGATGCTGTCTCTTCAAAAAGTCCTCAATTCTCAACCCATAGCATTTCATTACCACCCACGTCCCACCCACCTTAGTTAACCAGGGTGGCAATGAGATTACAACCTAAAGGTATCTGATATAAGGTATAGCCTAGAAGAGGATAGGCTCTAAAGTTAATGCAGTTAGCATCAAGTTAGCCCGGTTGCCGAAGGTGACGAAGGTCGTGAAGGTTGCACAGGTGTCTCGTCCTTGACGGGTTCGTCGATGCTCTAAACTGGTAGCTAACTGGACCCTCGACGTGAGATAGGCGCGGCCCTGGCCCCGGTCTTCGCGAGCGTGCGCGTGAACGCAGGGTGGTTTTGCGTCGAGGAGACGGCAGACGCTCAGCGGCCGCATCTACGACGCCTAGCACACAGTTAAAAGTCCTCCTCGTTGTCCGTCGTTGGTGTCGTAGTAATCATCGTCGTCGTCCTTCTCTTCCCCGCCGTCGCCGTCATCGTCGTTCTGGCGTTCAGCATCTTGATAGAGGAGTGGACGCCTCCCCCACGAAATTCAAAACTTCGAGGAACCACCTGTGGTCACAGACTGGCAGCAACAGACAGTTCCCGGCGTATACCTTTCGACGACGACTTCCTTGACAGCAGACCAGAATTTCATTTACCTCGAAGGACATCATCCAGGACCCGACCAAACGCGAGATTATAATCCTAGCTGATCAGGATTGCCACCAAAATGAAGACGTCTTCGTTTTCGCTACGCGTCATGCGCCGGGTGAGTTTTGTCATTCTTTTATTTTTCCTGCACTCTGTTATGCACTCTTCTTTTAATGCTTTGTATGCCTGTTACATTACGTATTTATGTACAATCTGGGAAATATATCTATGGGAATGCACCTATGAAATACTTGTATGTATTCCTTATGGAAAAATTATTTATGATAATGAAAAATTTTTCATAATACGTTTTAATATTTAAACAAGATACAGTGTTCCGTTTTTTATAATGATAGTGTTCATTATTTTATCGTTATTTAGGCATTTTCCAAATGTTATCTATTTCGTTATTATACTTGTACTTGATAGTACAGGATTGTCGGTACCTATATTAAAGTACCTCGATTAAGCTATTAAGCTTAATATCAGTAATATTTTCAGAATGATAATATTGACGATTCATTTATGGAGTTGTTAAAATAGTATAACGAGGTTGGCATTATAAGCCGAATATCCATAAATAGAAAGGGATTACAGAGATTACACTGTATTGTGAGACAGTCATAAGCCATTGGCACACAAAATGAATTTCCTGTTGACTGTATTTTTGCATTCAATTTACCACTTATACTGTTTGTACAATAAGACCATATCTTGAACACGAAAGATAACTTAAAGCTCCTAAGATCGATACGTACCCTAGTCGGCAGTGGAGAGTCCTATAGAATGAACTTAACAACCATGGTATTTTATGGGATATCTTTCTTACAGACTTGGTAATAAATTGCAAGGAAGGAATACGAAATACGTTAAAACCTCATCTCGCGTAATACCTAATGACGTTAATAATTAATTTCCTTTGTGAGTTAAGTCTACAAATCCTTGAATAAAAAAAGATGATAAATCTCAAGGAGAATTTTCCATGAAAGAGTCGTAATTCTTTCATCGTTGAGGATCCATTCAAATTCCTTTAGAACTTTTCAAATGTTTCTCGAATACTTGAGGAAAAAAATTAATAACTACGCATAATTCGTTTTATTCCAATTTTCCGTATAGTCAAATATACATATTTATCCTCGCAGAGGAATATGTACCTAGTTGATTTCTTTTGAATGGAACTTTTCTCGTCTTCTGGATAAAAGGCTATACTGTGTTTTAGCAACCTGTCATCAGTCTACCTTTCAATTTCACCCTCCAGCAACGCGATTTTCAAGGATTCGATAATGCAAAGATTTCCTACTACCATCAATTCTCATCGTGAAATGCAATAATTCCCTAAGGCCAAGGTACATATGCGCATACACGTGGTTTACGTATATGCATATCCGTCTTTTTCTCACAACGTAACCGGCTTGAAAATACGGGAATTGAATAAACCGGCATGAGTTATGTGAAAAAAATGTATCCCCGTTGTATATTCAAATCGTACAAATCAATTGAGTATTACTTTAAATTCTCTCAGTGGGAATTAAAGTACTTTTTACGTGTTACCGATAAATTTACTACCCTCAGGTAGTAGTGGGCGGTATAGTCCCAGAAACGATGGGATTAACTTTCGAATTACCCTAATACATACGAAGGTCGCACCTTTCCGTTCCTCGCCAGGATGAATTTATGCGAAAGGTCTTCTCGAGCGCGCCCATGAAAACAGACCTAGTCCACTGGCGCATGTAAAGTAGTACATATGCAAAAGTTAACTGAACTTCACAGGGCCGTATCGTCATGATGCCTTACTACGAACCTTTCGATATTAGATTAAGAGTATGCTGTGCTCTTTTCTATCGTTTTCCTCACGGTTCCTGGAAGAACGGTCGAACGTAAGAAATCTAAATTACTGACGGTCGAGCAATAATTGTTTGGACTGATGCTAAAAGATTAAGTGGTGATGAAATCTTTCAACCAAAACATTTTCTTAACATACGTAACGAATTCATTATTAATGAATGGTATCAAGCTAAAAAATCCGCATAAGTAATTTAGTAAAAAGATGACAAATTTGATACGTAACAATTTGCAATCCTTTTTTAGAAATAATTTTTGCGTAAAATTCCAAGCTTTTTTATACAAAATTATTTTGATGTCTCACTAAAAAATGTTGGTGCACGCAACTTTTTAGAGTGACAATCGGTAAATTATAAAAAAAAAGTTTGGTCGAAGAGCGAATAACAAGATAAACACACTTCTAGAATATGGATCACGTACACATTATCGTAATAGTTTTTTTGTAAAAAATGAGCAATAAGTCGACTTATGCCTGCCATTCGCCCTTTTAACCAAAACTCTTGAAATTCCTGACTTTTATCCAGAAAGAGGTTCATCTGAGAAAGGAACAAAAATGGTGAGGTTCTTTATTTTCCACGATACGCATTTCTGAAAATTTCGTCTATTTGCCTTTGATAGCATCCTTTGGGATAGGAGCTACCTTATAGATGTTATAGCTACGCCTAGTCGATAAGGTACATGTTCTATAGGACAAAGGTCAAGCTAGACGAATTTTGTCTGTCTTACGAAAAACCTTCCTTGTGGATCCATTTTATTCCACTTGTTTGAAGTCACGTAACGATATAAGGGCCAAGCAAACTTTTCCTCGATTACCTCCCGTAATACAGCACAGTCAACCGTTCCGGAAACAATTGATTGGATCGCATTACGGAAACTCACGCGGCTCTTACGAAAATTATTGGAAAATCGAATATTAAATACTTACAAAATATCAAATACCGGGTAGGTTTTGTATTCTTCACAGACGCGTAAAACCCCTATAAATTTGTTTTCTTCTAAATATTTAACATCCAGTAGTAACCCATTATAGTAAAAAAAAAGTATTTTCTTTTTAATAGACATTTCTTATATTTACTAAAAAACGATCAATAAAAATTGTCCTGAGAGTCAAAAAATCATTTTTATATAAAATAGAGCCTTCATATCATACAAAAAAAATATAGTAATTAAATCTAATAAAATTATACTAATTAGAAACAAATGATTTCATTTCCATATATTATAAATGATGAATCGTTCACATCCATTTCATATGAAAAAAAAAATTATTTTGAACGATGAACTTTTTTCTGAGAATAGGTCAGGTCCAAGCAACAAGTAATGTCGATAATCGCACCCTTGAATTTGGCGCGAATCCTGGAATTGCTGCAAAAGGACTCTTAACGATCAATTTACAGGTATCATTCATTAACCTAATTAAAATGACTTCATGCCCAGTGCACTTAATTAAAACGACAATTGCTTTGGGAGAGGCCTGTCTGATATTGCAATAATTAATCAGGAGTGTCAATTCGCTAATGGCGCGAAGAATTGTACGTTACATCGACATGCACAGAGATATTACGCGATTTCATTCTAACACGTGACATTAATATATATAGTCGCAATTATTCACCCATTAAAATCCCATCTACAGCAGCTGGTAACGAGTTATTAATTGTTAAGTATCGTTATCTAATAACAACAACAAGAAATAACAAAAATAATTATTCTCGATACAGTAGAAAATCGAATGTCACGCTGTAATTGTTCTTGAAAACATAAACACTAATATCTGAAAAATGCATCCAAATAATGTACTAATTGCAAGTGGTATTGCATATACGATCCAATTCATAGTTATGCATATTTGTACGTCACAAAGGTAACTTAATATTATTGCATAATAATAGCAATCCGTAACTCAAGTTTTCAAATTCAGCATATATGTATATGTATATACATATATTGTGACGAAAAATCGCAATGGGGCAGGACGGAAACTACGAAAAAAATACCCGAGCTGTACATAGCAATACAGCTAATTATCCGTCGACAAATGACCCGAAACTCTCTCCTCTGAGAATGAAGTAAAAAAATTGAAGTTCACTCTAGGGCTGGACTCGCGTCCCCAATAACAGTCAACAATAGTGACCTCAAATAGGCAATAAGATCCTCAGGAAGATTTACAATACTCGTATTATTATGCTGCTACAAAAGTCATGCCGTAGAAACTATTCGTCAAATAATAAATTCAAAATAACAGTAGAGTGACATCTGTAGCTCAATCGCCTTACCACTACGAGACGGACTCAAAAATATTCGGTAGATGCCAGAATATTCCACTGGTCAACGATACACGATACTCGGAAGGACGGCGTTAAAATAAAAGTTCAAGCGCGAACTAAACGTAACACTGTGACGCGCGGAATATTTTCACAAACTCGATGTCGTATCTCGGGGTATGAAGTTACTGCCCTGTCATTGACGATAGTGACTGGGACCTGATGTCTTCGGTAAGTCTGGTGGGCTGTGCCTCCTGCAGCAGGCCAGTTACGGTGGCTCCACACTGAGGCCGGCTGATCCTTCAACACGAGGAACCTCGTGAAACTCGAGATTTCCTCGTCTGAGGCTTGATTACTGTAGAATTTTTCTAGTACTTGTGCTAACCATAGTATCGCTGCCGAATTTTTCTGATTCGAAGTCATTATCGCACCCGGGAAACTTAGCTCTCGTGTATTCCGTATCTCAATAAAGTACACCGGGAAAATTTCGTGATTATCGTATCCTTGCCAATTGTACCTAATATTTTGTGAGAATATTTAATCGTAGTTTACTTCTGAATCCTGGAGCGTAACCACAAGGCCTACGTGTCGCTATCGCTTTTCGATCGTGAGACTTATTTTAAAATTGACTTAAAATACATGGTTATCTCACGTTGCTTTATAATTTTGTAACTCTAACGATATACTATTTTCTGTATTATTTATGTCATCTAACTAAATATTTGGATTGTTCACGAATCTTATTGATCATATTGTATGCCTTTATATCGTGTAATTTGTACTTTCTTTGTAATATGCCATTGCTCAGGAAGTTGGAGCGCTTCACGCCGGTTAAGTCAGTGCTAAATTTTAGTACTCGTTTTTCTAAATTTGATGCATTATGTAACATTGGTTGAATATTATTTGCATCACTACATGTGTCCTTAATGTAGAGAAACATTAATGCTGGCTGATTTGCAAGAACATTAACTAATTAAAGTTAATTTCCGAGAAGATATGTTTTCGTTGAATTTTTTCCAAGGTAATTTTTTAACGTTTTAAACGCGGGAAAATTTATTTTGTTTGTCGAAAGATGCTCCACAAATCGACTGTTTAAATATTGAATAGTGCTAACTGGTTAAAAATGACAGCCTGTTTTTACCCAACGAAAAAATTTCTTCATAAACAAATGGCTATAATTATTAAACGGTTAATATTATCAAATATTTAGGCGGTGAATTCGTAAAGGATTATTTAAGAAACGGAATGAGCCTCATTAAAATCAGAAAAAAATTACGGATTATTCTTAGAAAAGAATTGGAAAAAATTGGCCTGTTCGGAAATCGATATTAATCAGATAATATTATAGTAAATTCATCGCTGTGAATGTTTCTATGGGTTATAGGCACTTGTAATACAAATCATCCTTCAATGCAATCAATTAATTCATAAAACTTTGTAAAAACGATAAAAAATATTTAGCACTGATTTGACCGGCGCAAAGCGCTCCAACCTCCTTAACACCTCAGTATAGGGCTATCGTTCGGTGAATTATAGTTATTAATAGTTACGCCGTTCTGCTATTTTTGCTACGGCTATCGTGACATTTTTATATCGATCTCCAGGATTATTTGCGAATGAACGTCTCGGTCACTTTAGCATATCGTTCACGTTCTTGTTATCGTCTTTCGGTTACTGAATGTTGTTCTCGCGAACTATTGTAATTTTTGTGTTTTTAATCACTTCCTAATAAAGAGGACCTTTGTTACATTTTGTTGAATTCCATTCTTTTCTTTCTTTCCGATTATCTCATTACCTTTTGGTGCTAAGATTACCGCTTTTATATCGTTGTCGTTTCAGGGAAAGGAGCTAGCGCGTTGTCGGTAGAATATCATTGCGAGGGAGATTTCCCATTCTCGCAAAATTGATCTACATCGGTATCCAGGTGCATACCTGGCGTCCAGACTTTTTCCGTCTCTTTTTCGTTATTCTCTCTCGCGGAGGGTCTCGTGTTTGTGACGACCGATAACTTCTCGTCAACTTATATACTTCGTTAACTTACCTAATTTTCTTTTTTATAATAATTTTTCTCTTCGCCATATAACATATAAAATACTCTTCTGTGTAACGTTCCTAAAGCAGCTGTTGCAACGTGCTGCATACAGATTGGAAATGACGAGTTTTCAAACGACAAGAAAAGTAATTGAGTTGGAACACGAGAGGCATATGCATAACAATGAGAAATGCTTTGAATATTTATTAAAATAATTGCAGAGGCCGTACCATACGTGGAGTATTCACATATACCAGGTTAGAAACAAAAATTCCTAACAAAGATAAATACTAATATTTTTCAATTAAACAAAAAATACTTTTCTTTTTTCCATCCGGTACAGTCCTAACCTGAAAGTATCACACCCATCTAAATTTCACGAAACCAAATATTAATATCCCCATAAATATCTTTCATAAAATTCCCCGTGTAATTGCACCCTCATCAATATAATCCATGTCGAATAATTTCCTTTAGACAATGCGTAGATTGTGAACTGAGCTTGACCAAAGAGCAATTGTCCTTTTCATCAGGCACAACGAGGGACTCCTCATTGTTACAAAGTTACTCAGAGAGACTATAGCTGTAAAATCGAATAATGCTTAATTAAGGAAGTAAAAAGTCAACCTCTTGCAATTACCTTTCAATGATAATGTTCAAGTTGGCATTCGTTATAATAAGAGGCTAGGTGAAAATGGTAGGTTCGAGGGTGTAAGATGTAAGATTTGTTTAGAAGTACGAAAAAGTGGAAAAAAGGGGAGGGTTACTATGGCAACCCTTAGGAGGTAGCTTCTAGTCTGTACTATATAAGTATACATATACAGATATACCATCAGATTCATATAGAAAAGAGAACCACTTCATGAATACGGCTTAAGTGCAGTCCACCTGTTGCTAGGCCTATGACCCAGTTACATTGAGCTATGAAATACCTATAAGAACATAATTCGGCTGATAACATACAATAACCTTATTTACTAGCTTATCAATCAATAGGTTGCGGTGCTTCCTCGCCTCGAATAGGTGCTACCTTTCTTCATTGCTGTACTTTTCAAAAACTTCCTAGCTTATTCATTACCTCGGGCGATTTCAATTCGTAAGCATGCATGCCAGATACACATGATTAGATATATAGATATACATATAATACATTGCTTTCATTTTCCAATCAATAAAGTCACGCGACGCTCAAACGTATTGGCTCGGTCATTAATCAGTAATTGTATCACGGTTAGTTTGTAACGAACGTCTTAGATATGGATTTTGCTATTTTCACGTAATTCAAATGGTGTGATAATTTTGTTTATTAGTTCCAAAGCTAGACTAATATATAAGGACTGACATTTATGATACGGGTATTTGATTAAACTCCTTTAAAAAAATCCTTAAAATTGGTATTAGAGAGAGAGAGAGAGGGAGGGAGAGGGAGAGAGAGAGAGGGAGAGGGAGAGAGGGAGAGAGGGTGAGGG
>NW_014332943.1:374835-380561 GCF_000341935.2 Cephus cinctus | reverse complement strand
GAGGAACTATGTTAAAGCACACACATACACACATACGTACACGCATACACACGTGCTCCACATGAAAGCCTTAATAATTCTATACTATTGTGAAAGCAGCCTTATGTCAACTGGAAATTCGGTGTGAACGGTAGCTTCACGTACAAAGTGTATTTGATTGTGTTGTGTATTCGTAAATTACCAACACCATCCAGAGTACAAATAGGTAAAGAAGGCAAAGCAGTCAGCGCCATCTGTCGTGTAAAAAAGTAGATGGACGTGCGAAGACGACGACGACGGAACTGAAATAAAATCATCTCACTCGCCATTTCAATACGCCCTGATGTCGTACACTAATCGTATTGAACTTGGTGGCAATCGCTTCAGAACCTTCAATTCCTATAGTGAATGTATCAATAACTTTTCCTCATATATAGCGGTTCATAAAATATTTCGTTCCAAACACAGGTATAAGGAGTTGTCTCGAGTAGAGTCTCGGCGCGCTGCGCCCTGTACAGCCGGTTGCCTGTACTTGGCGCGAGACTCGACCGAGTCGCTTGATATATGTATATGCAGAAACAGTGTCCTTGCGCAAATCTATTCGGATGCAAATAGTCAGTCTGAGAATCGCGGATATTGGCGAGGAATTTTGGCTGAGGATGCGATATCACAAATTTACTACAAGTCAGTCGAATTATGTCAACGACGCATGCTCCCTCGTGTATTCGTAATGTTCATATAACTTTGCAGGTTTGGATTCCGATTTTATCCCTTAAATAATATTTTATTCGTAGTTTACATTAACAACATAATTTCTATGTAACGATATTCTGCTTAAAGCACCGAGTTATGCGTCTTCTACGTCACAGTTTTCATTATCAAAATAATCCGAATTTCAAATGCTAAGTTTATACATGCTTCGACGAACCAAAGAAATATTGACCATCGGTGACGATGCTTACTTGAATCTACAGAGAACGTGATATCATTTTTGTTATTAACTTTTGTCAACCCAATAAAATCAAAATGGTGGATCCACAACGTTCTATAATACAACACCGCCTGATAAACAAGCAATTACGCTCATTGTCGCAACAGATAATTAATTACATTGAAAATTTGCCTGGTGCAATGATATTCTCGGTCGTCGACAAAACGGAACTCTACACCAACGGAAATCGGGAGCGCGAGTGGTCTCGGCAAACTCGAAAAGAAGGTTGAGCATCAGGTACCCGCAAAGGAACACCACAAGCTCTAGGCTCGTTATCGAGACAACAAAGATCGCGAGATAATTAGTCCGGGGTAACCGATTGCCACCAGGCAAATTATACCTAAAGATGCCACCAGGCGAACTAAATCTAAGGACACCACGGCCAAGAAAAGATACTAAACTAACTAATCTAAAGGCACCACGGCTACTCAAAACGGATAGGGGCACCATGGCCAAGAAAAAGAATATAAAACGTAACTAAACCTAAAGGTTACCGGGAACTCGAAAGATCGTACTAAAGTCGACTACTATATGTCCCACGGTACGCCGTTTCAGAGGCTAGCTCGTCGGAAGCGTCGCGGCGTTCAAGAGGTAAGGAAGGGAAGAACTCGGCCAAGGGCTTATAGGAAAGTGATACGAAAAACTACAAGACAAATAATCCAAATTAATTCGTTAACGCACCAGAGCTGTATTAAGCGAAACAAAAGTCCCAAATAATCAATAGACGCAATAGCCAAATTACAAAAACATTAACTCAGGCATTACTGAGGGTGCGAGCGAAAGCCAAGCATAGGTTTACAAAAATCATAAAATTAATTCACAATGATTGGTATCTAAAATCGGAAGCTATACAATGCAAAAGAAATAAGAATCACCAAATAGAATTTCGTAAATTGTAGACGCAGTATCCTTATCGGAAACTTACGGTCGACGGCGCTACGCGTGAGTGCGCACGTGAATAAGACGCGGGCACGCGGACTCGATATTTCTAGAAACGGTAGGCACGGAAAATAATGCGGTCGGAATAATTGTATTACTCGAAATAAACTAACAAATTCGTTTTGAAATAAACAACAAGGACCCCGACAAAGGATAATACACGCGGGTTCGCTAACACCAGTTCGAAAATCGCGGACACGAAAAGTAGCACAATAAATAGAAATATTACAATAAATGAATACAAGATATGGCACAGAAAAAATATCAGTCAGAAAAATATAGAATATTATAACAAGTATCTCATTATCGTTGCAGCGGAACGACGTTCTCGGAATGAGTAGTACAATTTCGAAATCGGCCGAAGGCGCGACGTCGAGGAACGTCGGAAGACGTCGGAAAGACGTGTGCGATACGCAAAGTTCACAAATGTTCCAATGAGAATGTAAAGGCGAAATTACAATAAAGTTCGATTCAGATACGGCACACCAGCAAGAAATCACCGAAATAAGAACGGAAGATATCGTATAAAAAAATAGGATTATTAAATTCGAAATTACAGTTCAGCAAAGTCAACGAGAGTTTAGCAAAAACCAAGAAGAGAATTCGGTTTAACGTATTTCAATTCGAAAGAGGAACATAAGATTATGCAAAATAAAGACGGCGTGGGCTCGCCACTAAATTTCACCAAACTTAGGGTTCGGAAGTCTTACAATGATTTTACAGAAAAGAGAACAAAAATTTGTCGGTAAACGATATCTTATAATAATTGGCACAATAATATAATCGGCCGCGCGAGAATCTGGCTGTAACACTACCAAGCCGGGTAATCCGGGGTCAAACGCTCGGACAGGCAGATTCCCACGTGTACACTAGGCGAAGATTCCAGAAAGTTCGTTAATTACAACAGAATAGGAAACACCAAATTATACAAGAAAAGCGCAAAATCGGAAACTCAAAAATATAAATAATAACAGCACTATCGTCCTTTATATGATACTAGGCGGAAAGACGTTCGCCCAATAACGGCAAGGAAAATTCGTCACCGGCTAAACGGATGGTTTAGCCGTGCACGTTTCGATAATCTTCCATACAGAAAAATCAGAAAATTTTAAGGAAAGCGAAAGATCTCACCACAAAAATAGGAAATTAAAGCGTAACGCTTGGTCCAATAGGCCCTCAAGGCAATATTCCTCGGTATCTCTCTCTCTCTCTCTCTCTCTCTCTCTTTCTTCCTCTAGAAATTTCTCTAGAAATTTCTCTGTCTGATCGGGTTCGCAATATCGTTAGCACGTGGCTGCTCGTTCAAACTTCGCACGACAATGAATTATCGATCGTCGATCGTTGGCAAGCGGGCACAGGTGAGGCGGGACGGCACCGGAACAGGACGAACGTTGACGAGGGTAGCCGAGCGTCGACGCGCAGCGGCGGAAACGGCCGGACGGAGACGAACAACGATTCTGACGGCACAGCCCTCGAAGTACTCTGGGCCTGGCGAGTAAGGAATGTCGGCGGCTTCTCGGCCGGACGGAAGCGCGACGTGCGCGCTCGGCTGGCCTTAGGCGGGCCAGGGAGGAAAGCCTCATCTCCCTGCCGGCCGTATCGGCGGCGGATAGGTCCAGAGGACAGCCCTCGCCGGCCGACGGAAACGGCGGAGTCCCCTCCTGGGTGCTCCAGGACTTCTTTGGCGTCATGACAGCAGCAGGATTCCGACGACATTCAGGTCGACGGAACCGCCGGGCATCTCTTGGTCGGTGGGAGCGGCGTGCTGATCCCTCCAAGGTTGTCCTTTACGTCCAAAATCTCAAAATCGGCATCAACAGCCAAACGAAGCGCCATAAAATCCTCCAAAATCTCCAAGGTGGCTGAACTGTCCTCACGCCCTTATATCGTTGTCGAGAGACTCGAGAGTAGAGATTGCGTATATCGTAACAAAAGCAAAAGAATAATTAGTTTTAGAAAACGTAATCGGAACTGACATCAAGGACGATAGTAGACGTTCACAAACGGAAAACTTAAGAGTAATGTCGCAGACGGAATTTCGCTAGTGGATTGTCGTGCGGAGCCTAGGTTGAGCGGAAGAGAAAATTTATTAATTCTTGTGGCGCGATTCGGAAGAACCACGTCACACTGGATACACAGAATGAATAAATTTTCATTTTTCGGCAATAAAATTTCCAGTCACCAAATCAATAATCATAATCAGTTCTACCAATAAACAATCATGAAAACGACTATAAATAGATATATTCCGTCGCCAATAATAAAATGACTTGATAAACTTTTTTGACTTTTCCTATTTTATTCTCAGACAACATATACATATAGTCCAAAAGTCATCTTGAAGACGTTTAATGAAACAGAAGTTGTCTTAAAGATGACTTTTGGACATGTGTGTTGTCTAGGTTACTTCATTGCCCATCGTCAGCTTTCTTCTGTTTTTCCAAGGAAACCACCATTTCCAAGGCGTATCAATAATGAAGCTCTCTTCCGTCCCTCCATTCTTACTCACAGGCTTTAGATTCTTCTCGGGTGCGCTTGGAAAATCATGGGGCGAGGTGTTCGTTGCTACGGAGACGAGAACTTCTCTAACCTTGTGCCCAACCTTCAAGCTACCATCTATACCTACCGACCTACTACCTTTAAGTTGCGAACAGGACTCCGGTGTCGCTTTGAGAAATTCTAGGAGCTCATTGTGTCATCTAACGGCGTCTATACCTCGAAGTCATATGATTATATGTAATACAGTATATTATAACATATATCATATTATATATTATATTATATTCCCGCTAAACACAGTTATATCAATTTTACTTTGTAGCTGCATAACCAAATGTAACAAATAATATTGCAAGAGTATTACCGGTAATTTTAATGTAAGTTACAATTTTCGCCTCAACAACATAACATTGTATGGTATTCTTATTCTCATATGGCTGGGTGTGGGAGGCAATACACTGGGGAAAAGATTTAGAACAATTTATTTAATACTGCACGTCTTACACTGCAGCTCGTACTCTCGCACGCGTTACACTACTGCGTGGCGCTGCCCTCCGTCGGTGGCCTCGCTTAGCTCGCTCTTTTACCGCCACCTACTTACACGAGCCACGAAACGCTACGCACCCTACACTCGGCCGTCCTGTAGCGACATACGCCCTCGGATGTCTTCGTTCTTGTCACCTTCTACTTCGCCATCTTCCTTTTCATCTCCGGAATCGCTTTCTTCCATCAGCCACGGCTTCATAAAGTTAGCGGCAGTCGATGTTCGTTGGGGTCCCTCATGTTCTCCCACTTTGTGGACGAGATAGCGATTATTTCGCAATACTTTAACAATTTCGTAGGCTCCGAGGAACTTCGCTGCGAGCTTCAGCCCTGGAGCCTGCTGCATCCTTTTTACGGCAACATAGTCGCCTTCGCGGTATATCTGCGCCTCCTTTCGCTTCTTATTAAATCCTCGTCGGTTCTCTTCCTGTACCTTCGCAATCTTTTTCGTCGCTTGGTCGCGTAGTTCGTCTCGATCTTCTTGAAAAGAAGCGGCCCACTCGTTTTCGAGCAGCTCTCGTATGTTGCTGTCTTCGCGCAATCGCCCGTGTATTCCAAACAATAAGTGGAACGGCGTCGTCGCTATACTTCGGTGCACCGTCGTGTTCAAACACTGCTGAGCGACGCTCAGGTACTTATGCCATTCCTCAGGCCTCGGTGCCGCCAGTTTTGTCAAAAGTGGTATGAGCGTTCGATTAATGCGTTCTACTTGCCCATTTGCCCTCGAAACTCCCGTCGTCGTTAGAACATGCTGTATACCTTCGTCCTTGCAGTA
>NW_014332943.1:351513-371600 GCF_000341935.2 Cephus cinctus | reverse complement strand
GTCGTGCTAAGGCGAGCTCGCGCTCGGCCAATTCTTTTTCTCGTTTATAAATTTCGATCTCTCGACTGGAACCCAATTGTCTCGTGTATCGTTCGAGTTCTTCTCTGTAACATCGTGTTCCTTCGTCGTCAGGAGTTAACAGACTACTACCTCCACCAACAGCACCATCACCGTCTTTGTCTTTTTCGTTCATCGCGTCTTTGTTCTTCCCCCTGAATGTTTTTAACCACTGTCCACTCGGATCGTCGTTTATTAACCGTTTTATAAGATCGATTTTCAATCCAACCGTGCTCAGCCCTTTTCGTTTCAAAATATCTTTCAACTCAAGCACAGTAAAACTCTTTGTATCGATCTCATCCATCGAGCATTGCTTCGCGTATCGTTCGTCGTTCACGTCCGCGCGTTGTTTATGTTCGTGCGTCATTCGCGTTCGTGCGTTGGTCCGTATATATCAGGTCACACTGTTCCTTCTGGTACGTCGTTACACTCGTCCTTGACAAAGCGCTCTTTTTCCCCGTCTGAGATATACTTCGTCTTGATTTTTGTTCTGCGTAATATACGCACGTCGTTTTTTTTTTCACTAAACTTCTCGAAACTTCTTACTCGATCGGTTCGCGACCCCTTTGTTCGTCGTTCGTCGTACTTCGTTCGTTAGCCGTCACGCGTTGCCTTTTTTTTCTTTGTCGTCTTTCGTTCGTCGTTCGTCGTTTATTGTTCACTTTTCACTCGCACTACCTCTCAGTATCCCGGACGAGCCCCCAAAAGTTATGGTATTCTCATTCTCATATGGCTGGGTCTGGGAGTCAATACACTGGGGAAAAGATTTAGAACAATTTATTTAATACTGCACGTCTTACACTGCTGCTCGTACTCTCGCACGCGTTACACTACTGCGTGGCGCTGCCCTCCGTCGGTGGCCTCGCTTAGCTCGCTCTTTTACCGCCACCTACTTACACGAGCCACGAAACGCTACGCACCCTACAATTGTAACGTAACAATATTTTGCGAAAGTTACATGACCAAATCGAACCATTGATTTGAGTCACATACATATACGTGAAGACAAGGAAACAATAATTTAACATTAATGTTTTTTTGTTGTTTTAAAGTAACGTGAACGTAATAATGTCTTAGCGACGATATACTAATGTATAACTGTATTTCGAATCGCAAGATGGCGTTTTTCTTCAGTATATATATATGTATATATCAGAGTAATAATTGTATACAATTTTTACTAAACACACTATGCACTATATAATATATTTGAGAGATACACCTCAGTTGCGGATTGGTTTTTACACGCCTTTCCACCTAGCAAACATACTTTCAACGACGCCATTCACATTTCGTTAAATGTAGCAGTAATGAAATTAAATTAGGTTACAGTTAAAATTTTTTTTTATGTTTCAGTAACATTGGAATTTTTAATAACAGCTGCATGGAGAATGTAAATTTGGTATTATGATCTGCCTAGTCTTAGTTACACAACAATTAGATATATTTTGTGGTCGCTGAAATTAAACATTTGATTAAATATTGTATATAGATATAAGCAACGGGAAAATTTGCAGTAAGAATCTTTCGAATTCACTTTTGTAATTTTAAGAGTTACTAGTTTTAAAAATGCTTGCTTACTAGTTTTAAAAAACGTTAACAATGTTAACGTTACATTGAAATATTATTTTAATGTATAACTTGAACATATTTCGGGATGTATGCAATGTGTTGGGTTGACAACTAAATGATTGCAGATTTTGTCGATAACCTTGCTAATAATCCGCAATCACTTAGTTGCCAACCCAATAATATTGCGTACCAGTGGAGTCGGCCGATGTACAGTAAGATCTTGCCTCGATTTCCTTAACCCTTCAACTTGCAATGGACGTGCCTATACTGCCTTCCAATGTGTCTCCTGTTACTCGAATGAATGGTCAGACGGCTCTTGGCAAATTTCATTTCATTTTAATACGGTTCTCCTAATCTACGAAGTGCATGGGGCTCATCAAGAGAAAGAAGCTTGCGGCTGCGGATTTCAAGATTGGGTTATCCAATGACGTGGAGATGTTCCTAAATCACCAAGTCCCAGTCACATTGCATCATCTGCGTCAGCAGGTGCGATATTGTCTCCCTGCCTTCCATCCTAACCTCATTTGGATCTCAAATGGTGCAGTAAATGTACGCATGGATCCTACTGCTCGTCCTATCTCATCATCAACAAACCTTCCACGTTAGGGGCTACCTGAATTCACCGCTGTGAACACTGGATTCCATATTGAAAGACCAGACAGTCTAAAAATCTGTCAATTAAATACACAATCACTACCGAGTCATGTTCATGAATTTCAAACATCTTTTTCTGTTTCTAATAACTATAGTTCACTCTCGCCTAAGTTGACAGCTCGGGACCGAGGCACTTTACGTAAGTTGAACCTGCTCGTCGTCCCTATTCTTAGACAGATTGGTGTTCATTTACGACGGTACCAAGATTGAGCATGGATTAAGTCCACTGTTTTGCAAAGGAATAGACCTGTGGTAGAGGTAGCTTTACCCTTGATATGGTAACTTATCAGAGGAGAAGTCATCTTATGTGAGTGAATCAACTTACGTAGGTTCAAATTATAAGAGACTCCGTTGTATTATCATGTGGTGACTGTCAACAAAATATTGCATAATGATAATAGTTTAGTTTAGTTTAGTTAGATTGTCGCTTACATTGCTTATTGTTCTAAGATAAGGAATTATATATAATTTGTGAAAATTGCCTGTACCGCCTGTACTAGTTACAGCACGTGTGTACTAATGTATGTGTGCTTCCTTCCAGTGACGTGCCACAGCATCACTATCATTATGATCCAGCGATCCACTTTGTGATTTAAATGAAATGGAAGATACGTCAACGTATTTGTATGCCAATAAATGTGATTGTGCAATATGTATTGTTTTGATTATGAATTTTAACAATACAATTTCTTGCTTTGTTTTTTATTTAATGTACAAGTCATGTAGTGCACCTGGATCAACTTCTGTTTTAGAACTTAAATAAAAGCTGCAACTCTAACTGTGGTTCAATATCGATCGGTCCTCATATATCGAATTTGTATTCCGAAGCGTTGATTGCGAAGCCTCCAATTACACGAACATTCCCATAATTCCCAGAAAACTTATTTCTACCTTATTCAAGGAGATTAAAGCTTGAGTCTCTTAACTTTCCCAATTATTATATAATCCAATTTTTTTCAACACTTCCGTCTATCCGTAGATTATTTACTTTATTTTACTATTTCATTAGCTTAATATATGTATATATATATATAATATATAATGAATTCCCTCTGCCGACCAGAAGCACATTTTAACTGGACGCATGTTCGTGAGTAGTGTGGAGCGCTCTCTCACATTACTCGCGACACGCGTTCTGTTAATGCGTGCATCTGATTAGCTGAGTGAAATCATTAATCGTTCGATAATTATAAGCAGACTTTTTGATTCGTCTTTCAATCAGGAATACGGCTATGATAATCGTACCCTACAGTTTCCAGGTACCCTATACTACAACATATATTATCACATACTAACAACTATCGTTATGCCACCCCTGGGAATAAGTGGGACTTAGAACTAGTATAGTGTAAGGTTAAGTATAGCCCGAACTGGGTTAAGGACAAGGCCATCATAATTTTCCTTGTCATCGTGGAAAATATACCTCCTTACAATATATAGGTATACCTAAATGCAATTATTTGGGAGTGATCCATATTACGGAATCCCACAAATTATTCCAATCTTGGTCATAACGAACCCGCACATTATCAGGCTGCCTCCTGAGCGCGACAATTGATCATCGTTAAAAAAAGAACCACATAAAAAACACATATACACACGTACTTACCTCCACAGTCCCACAAACAATTAGTCCATAAATAATCTTTAATAGACCAATTAGTAGCCCTTCTTTTGCTCAGGAGTTTCCGCGTAGAGAAATTTATATAAACACATAATATATATTGTCACGTTAATTTTTAACGCCACAAAAGTCTCCATGTGGTACTCGCGTGCTTTTGATTACGGAACGCAGTACCGTCCCTCGGGAGATAAAATCCGACTGTACTGGCCAAGAACTCCAAGGTCCCGATTACTATACTTAACGAGATTGGGTTAACTTTTGTTATATAATAATTTTATGCGATACGTCGAACCACCATCACGCCGAGGATGCAACCAGCAGAGAGAACGACATCCTCTCTAGTGTTGTCGGAAGAAAGCAGCCGAAGGTTACGCCAGGGAGCAGAGAACATCGCCATGGACTGCGATCATGTTTCGCCAGTCCCCGTACCGGTGCCTCGTTAGAGGCACCCATACCGAAGAAGGAGCTCAGGGAGCTACCCTAAGTCGAGGAATCACGACCTTCCGCCACTGTTAACCCAGGATCGAATGCAGCAACTACCCGTCACTATCTGGACGCCAAGAAGACACGGCAAGACGCCCCGTCGACCGTCCATACGTTCCGAGTCTCGCGAAAAAGCAACGTACGCCATTGTATCGTGCGTAAACTGTAAGGGAACATAGACTTTGCGTACCATCCTTCCCAGTATCTTAGTTATACGATCCGTTGGAGGCTCTGGTTGATATCTACTCTAATATGGAGCTTCTCGCGTTGGGTGGTGAACAAATCACTTCGCATTGATAAGTAATTATCGAATTAGTCCATTGGGATGTTTTAAATATTTACGCGTAAGCCATGATTGGCCGAAATCTTCCGCGTAGGCGATTGGCCTAGAAGAACCCCGCGAGCGCCAATCTTGCGTTGACCCCCATCTTGATCGGTGGTTTGAAAATAATCTTAGTACCAGGAGAAAGTATTGACTTGTTTCGAAATCGTATCGTTCACGGTAAGCGTTTACACGCCGAAAGGGCGATCTTTGGTACTCTGGGCGTAGATTATATTAATATCTGATAGTATTTCGTATTTATCCTCCCGGTTTCGGCTGAGGAGAAGACACGTATCGCCAGGGGTAAAAATTCCGTGCCTTAACGCGAATTCTTCTATTATTTGTAATTAGTAGTCTCTATTCTTAATGTTCTCGGTGACCCTGGAAAGTTACCGTAAGAACCTGTGAACTACGCTTCTCGAACGTTCACGTTCTCGATTCTTTAAATAGTATTTTGCCATCTTATCTTACTGATTATAATTCTTTTGGGTATTAATTTTTCTATTTTGTTCCTTTTATGTATTTCGACTCTTTACTATTCTGTTTCTAAAAGTCCTACTCGCGTGGTGATTCAACCTAAGTTTTCTACTCTATAATATCCGCTGGACCTACTCTGCCTGTCCATTACTCGATTTCGTCTACCTCGCTCGCGTTGCGTGAATTGTACAGAACGTATCGTAAATTCACGTCTCCGGGTAGTTCAATATCTGCATTTATTGTAGAACGAATAGCCGTATCGCGATGGCACCTAGTAGTCTCAAGCCCTGTAGGTCACAGAAGGAGGGTGTATCATAGATAGGATTATCTCTGTTTGTTTCACGTGATCTCGCTAGGACCTTGTGTAGCGTGTGCTACTTTCGTATTAGCGTATTCTGTTCGCGTGTCCTGTATAAGACCTCATCTCGCGCGACCCGTATTGTTATTTATTTCTGTTCCGTAAATGGTTATTTCGTTTGTTAAAATCTTGATTTTGTAAGTTCCAGAATAAAAGGGACTATTGTTATTGTTACTAGATATCTCGTTGTTTCTCAATCTACCTTCTTCTACCACCTGTGCGTTCCCTGCCTATCTACCATATCTTTCCGTTCCTTTTCTACTAGCCGGAGTCCTTTTGATGTTTCTTGGGAGTTAGTTTGTCTAGTGACGCCACGTTGCATCTGGCGATTATTTGGCATTTAACATATTACGGATTTCTTAATTACGTTTTCTCGGGGAAAATCTAAGAGTATCGTATTATTTATTTGTGGCGCAATCGGGTTGTCTGGCTACGAGGAGACTTTAAGGAAAATAACTTCACAACACATATAGTATATGGATATGCGTATGCGCGACTATTCGCAGTGCAGGTATAATTAAGTGTGAGTCGAATTGGTTATCATCTCTCTCTTCGGTGTTTCGTCAGGCCTAGATGGAATGAAGAACGCTCCGCATCCTTATGACAGCGGGAAATAAATATACCTCTCACGTTTCTGTCAGACTGTCAAAGCATAATACCTTCCATGATGGCGAAAAGCTTAACACCCTTTGTGCAGAGTTATTAGAATAAGTTTGGAACCGTTCGGTGATATATCTTTGATTATATTATATCTGTAGATACTATAATATTATATTAATATTATTAGCAACACATGTATTGTGACATTATTTCACGTCACAAGACTGGAAAATATTAACTTTCATCTCTATCATGCAGTACGTATTGTCGTCCCTTAAAATTGCGTTAGTACGTAAATTACCAGCAAAGAATTCCAGGTTCACAGTTTTTGGAATCGTGGAACATGGAGCAATTACAATTACAATTACAATTTCTATTGTAAAGCCATTTCATGCGCTACGAATTCGACCATAATCTTGGACATCTTCACGTCGCTAGAGGAAAATCACGATGAGGCTGCAGCTGGATTAGTGGAGGACGATTCAAAACACTATACGAGTCCACCCCACCGCTGACAGCTCTCGAATTAAGTAGGGGATCGGCATCGAGGAAGACATCGCCATAGACTATATCATTCTGCACGTTACTCCCGGTACCGATGTCCCGAGATGAGATCATCGGAGGTACCGAATAGGATGGAGAGCAAGAGCTACCCCGGCGCAAGGCGTTATGAATCTCCGCCACCTAATCGTCCGGAACTAGTTGTAATGATCATTTACTGATAGTCCGAAAAAATCCTAAATAATTGTCTAAATCGCCACAAGTAGCACTGCAGAATCATTTAACCCCTTTCTTTAGTATTTGTCACCAGGTAGCTAGCTATACTAGTTTCCTCGTTTCTTTTCACTATCTGATCGGCTAGCACAGAGTGCGCATCAATTTCATATTATACATATGATAAGTATCAATTACAAGGAACAACGTGACATTGAGGGTCTTTTCGTTATTGGCTCTTGTTCCTCGAACGTTCTACGTGGCCATTTAATTTAATAATATTGCTATTGTAAAAAGTCGTAATTACCTGGATTTAGATATAAGGGCATGAAAAAATTCTCTATATCAACGCATTCACGGACGACATGCTATGAAGTAACTACCGAGCGGAACAATATTCATCATCACTCATCAGTGACCTTACTCAGGTGAAAAATTTTTATAGGAATTGTATAAAAAAGTTATAATATCACTTCTATGAAATTTGTAAATACTTTCTATAGAAAAATGGGCACATAAATGTATAGTCCCGTATCTTCTATTTTCACATTTTCTCGTATTTTGCGTATTCTTATAGTCACTATATTTTCTCTTGCTGTACCTAATTTTGCGGTTCGTTTGGTTCTGTTACTGAATTACATGGGTTCTCAATATGTTTTCCTTAATCTCTTCTTCTCAATGTTGTCCCTCATCTAACGTCTGTGTTGACCCTGCCCCTCTACTATACCTTTTCGTTCCGTTCCTGCTAGTCGGACCTCTTCTCATATGGTCGATATCACATTGTTATTCAATGCTCGAGAACCAGAGACTATTCTGCACATTTGAATAACCAGGTGTGTAGTTACAATACCTCAATTCTGCGCCACTCTTGGATAATTGATGTGCCTTCGTTTCCATAAAGCCTTCCGTGTCCTGTCTCCGATAGTTACGTTGACTTACTGCCGCCGAGCAAAAGAATTACATACAAAATTACCGACTCAAACAATAAAGGATGATCCAATGTAATTTGCGAGATAATTGTATAAGATTCGTTAAAGTACATATGGGTACAAAATTTGTTTGTCAAAAGCAAGGGGGTGCGATCCAAAAGGAAATTCCTGTTTCATAGGTAAATATTAAGGTATACGTTAAATTAGTATTGTTCGAATGCCATACATAAATTAGCTTAAGAATCAGTCTAATTAGCTTATCCCATATGCGTTGTCTGCTTCTAGTTAACAGTTTCCCGAATCGCGAAGCACTCGAAGGCAAAATGTTCGATCCGCGCTTTAACACTAACCATACCGACAACTTTTTATAAACGTATTTTTGGCTCTACAGGGTGTTGAGAAAGGGTGATATTTTGTATGCGAAAGTAAAGGTGGAACTTATATGCACTTCATCGACTCATCCCAACGGCACATGGAGAGGTCAAGGCACGTTTTCAATTACATGAAGTGTATAGGGAAATACAAGAGTAGGTGGATCCTTGGAATTTTGTAATCCTGGTGTGAAATCCTGAAAGCTTTTGGTTTGCCACATGATGAGAGACGAATGTGATGAAATGATGGCATAATGAAGAAGTATTAGAGGTTTGTAGGAAGGCAAATATAGGGAATTAAGTAATTTAAATAATAATTATGATATAATGAATAGAGGATCTTAAATATTCTTTTATACTCTTAATGATTTTTAAAACTAAATCAGCTTAATAATAATGTCATTATGTGTCGCCATGATACACCATCTCTGCTTCAATAATTATGCCTATTTATCATCAGCCAACCTTTTAACAACCGACAATAATTATATTCCCGAATGCGGATAATGACGAGAAACAAAAGCACCATCTATGAACAAGTGGCAGTACTTCGTAACGAAATAAAAAAACCCGCGGAAAATAGTCGATAATGACGAAATCAACGTTATTAACAGAGTTTTTGACACGCAGAAAATCAAGAGACTCGGTCGAGTCTCGCGCCAAGTACAGGCAACCCGCCGTACGAGGCACGGCCCGCCGAAACTCTTTACTTGAAGCATCTCTTGCATTTCTTGATGTAAATTCGCGTTCATTATGCCAGTCATCAAACTCAAAACCAATGTCAACTTTCTATATACAGCTTATTAACAATAACTCGTTAAAAATAATCACGGTAAAAGCTTAATAACAAACATACAGCATTAGAATACTATGAGCACGTGCAAAGTAAGTACTTTGGAATTCCTGGCACGGACCCGCCAAGTAGTACTCGATGAGGAATCACCTACAGTTTTATTAATTATTAAATGACCATTAAATCATAATCAACTACGGGAAGCAGTAGTAATGTAAAAGAGTAGTGAAAACGTTATAAGAAATTTTGAAAATACAATTAAAATGATGGGCCAGTGCTAGATCATATAATAGGCAAACATGTAGTGACTTATGTACTTGGCCTCCATAATCTGATATCAATACTTTTTATTAGAGGAATACACAGCACTCCTGTACTTGGCGTAGTTTTTTACACGTAAGTGTTTTTTGGGGGATCGTACTGACTGAGGTCATGGTGGTAATCGCGTGCTGCGGGACAATGAATAACGTGTGTGGTACGATAATGAACGCGAGAAAAAAAGGTGTGTAACGCATTTGACACGTGTGAGTATTGAACTGTCAATTTAAATCACAAAAGTTTTGTATATTGTTGCCATATGGCAATCTAAGAGAAATCTCATATCTCGATTATTAATAAATGTTTCGGTGCTGGTATATTACTTAGCTACTGTGATAGCATGCGTGAAAAATTGCGATCACTTAGGCGTAACTAATATTCTAGAGTCTACTATGGTCTATGGTCGTGTAACCTGAACCTATCTTTTAGTGATTGACGAGTTTCGGTAGTAATTAACTACATATATCAGTTAATCAACCTGATACGCTCTGGCTATTTGATAACAATTGCGATAGTTGAGATCTGCTTTGATTTACGAGCTTTGCTGTAGAGTTTTTAAGGGTAAAACCTCATTGCTTACGTACCAATTTTATTCAATTTTTTTAATTTTATATGTGTACAGCGTGCCAAATTGGCTTTCAATGATCAAGTATGTGTGACATGATGCTAAAGTAGATACTTATCATGTTTTTATCTTACGATAATGCTTACCTTTTTTTTTATTGCCGTTTCTATCTTGCTGACGCTTTTATGGTTCGATATTTTGCGACCCTTTTTTTTTGATGATGATGAAAGACAATTTTATTCAATTTTTTTTAGTTTATAGATATAAAGTGAATTTTATTATGTACTTTTAAGTATATCACAGTTGTTTTTTATTTTTAATTCGATTTTTTGAAGCCTCACGATAGGAACAACTTTATACTCAAGAATCGAATGCAAATTGAGTTTACATGACTTTAGCGAATATGAAAATAAATCGCTTGTGACTAGTTGACAAACTTTGTGGGATCTGAAATATTTATTGGAATATCAGATATTCATACGTGAGCGCGCAGAGAGCTTTTGCTTGTCGTAGGAATTACGCATACGTACACCCCTTAAGAATTCACGCGAAACCCTGTCTGGTTTTCGTAACAACATTTCCGAATCTCATAACGGTAAGTTACCACTCAGGAAGCTTCAGAAGCTTTGTTCAGTCGGTAAATTTTAATCTTACCCTTGAAGCACTTCGGTAGGTAACCCACGATCAGTAAAACAGATCCCCAAAAGGTCGACTCGTTCCTGTGTTCAATACTGAAAGCTCTTATCGTTAGTCCCCACTTTGCACGTTTTATTATTCTTTCAACAAAAAGCTTTCCTCATTGAGCTTGGATTTCACATCCTACTGGGAAATTTTGGGAAAATTGACATTGTTATAAGACCAAGTATATACATAAGCGTACCGATGATCAGAAATTCCCTTCACCCGAAATGCTTCACCCGCAGTTACTTTTAAATCGATTTTTCATGAATTTACGATGGTGACTTGCTAGAATACTTCCGGTCTGTTCACATAACTACTACTTCCGCTCCCTAGCAAGATTGATGAACGACAAGGCACCGGGAAATAGAAGTTACTCGGACAGTTATTCACCCTGCCATCGAGCGTTATGGGGTCAGGTCACTTTGAAAGGACTTACGACCCTCCTGACATTTTTGATGCTACTGTCTTTCCGTCATTTCCATTTTTACATATTTTTTTCATATAAAAATTTCTTATGCATGTAGATACTATCGGCTTATTATTCACTTATACATATACAGTAACGTCCAATTGAAGTGCAACATTTGAATTGTTTTACATTTCTGTGAAAGTATGACAGATTTCGAAAAACGAAAGACATATTTTTTAAGAATTTTCCTTCCCGTTCGAATGGTAAAGGTTTTATCCCGATCGGATACAAAATGGCCGAATGGCAGGGGTTGGAGTGAAAAAGTGCATTGTGGAACTTCTTAAAAAATTCGAGATCTAGTAGTTCCGGAAGGAAATTCATATTTCTAATTAGGGCACGAGAGAGAGCATCCTTCGGCATTAAAGAAACACTCCCATTGAACCCCTGTATGATCACTCTAGGAGGAGTTACACCCCCTTGAAGTGAAAACACTTAAATGGCCATAACTTCCGAACGCGCCGGCCAATCTGGTCCAGTTTCTGTGTGATATCATTTTTAATGATACTGCAGATTCTTACAAAATGATTGTTCTCGGAGATGATCCCGTGACGGAGATCTCGAGATTTCGCAAACGCACCCGAAGCTTCCCCGCCATTTCTCATTAGAAAAGCGATGAAATAGAAGTTTCATATTTATCCACGTTGTAGCTGACATTTCAACGATTAAAACGCGCTTTTAAACATCCAAAAATGAGTTTGTTAAAGGGTTAAATGTTTTTTTTGAAAAAACGCCTGAATTTTGCAAGTTTCGCTCGAGGCACTCGGGGGACTACTACACTACCACGCGCGCCAAGGAATTGTCCCCCGAGCGCCTCGAGCGGAACTCGTAAAATTTAGGCGTTTTTTCAAACGCATAATTTAACCCCTTAGCAAACTCATTTTTGGATGTTTAAAAGCGCGTTTTAATCGTTGAAATGTCAGCTACAACGTGGATAAATATGAAACTTCTATTTCATCGCTTTTCTAATGAGAAATGGCGGGGAAGCTTCGGGTGCGTTTGCGAAATCTCGAGATCTCCGTCACGGGATCATCTCCAAGAACAATCATTTTGTGAGAATCTGCAGTATTATTAAAGATGATATGACGCAGAAACTGGACCAGATGGGCCGGCGCGCGTTCGGAAGTTATGGCCATTTAAGTGTTTTCACTTCAAGGGGGTGTAACTCCTCCTAGAGTGATCATACAGGGGTTCAATCGGGGTGTTTTTTTAATGCCGAAGGATGTTCTTTCTCGTGCCATAATTAGAAATATGAATTTCCTTCCGGAACTACTAGATTTCGAACTTTTTAAGAAGTTCCACAATGCACTTTTTTACTCCAACCCCTGCCATTTGGCCATTTTGTATCCGATCGGGATAAAACCTTTACCATTCGAACGGGAAGGAAATTTCCTAAAAAATACGTCTTTGGTTTTTCGAAATCTGTCATACTTTCACAGGAATGTAAAAAAATTCAAGTGCTGCACTTCAATTGGACGTTACTGTATAATATACGTAGATACTTAACGTATACATACAGTATATCAATAATGTACGTACAAAAAATCGACAATCAATTTCACGAGAATCCTTAATTTTATATTTTCAAGATTTTAAAATGATAAATGTCATAATTTTGTATGAGGAAATCATCAAAATTTTACGCAAGTAAACTAGTCCTTCTTTGACAAAAGGTACTCGAAGATTCTAATAGAAAACGTAGTTCCTCAGTGGCAATGAACTTCAGCCAGTCGAAATGGTAAAAGAAGTCGAGTGCGCACGGAATCACAAATTCGATAGGTTTATACTCCAGGAACATTCCAAAAAGGGCATCATTCGGTAGCAGGTGACGCCGCTGTTATTGGAAACCATACTGCATACACAGAATATCTAACGCCATTATCCGTGGGTCCAATTAGAGTTGGCCATAAACGGCATTCCATTCTTAGCCATGCGAGAACTCCAGCTAGTTAGATGCCATTTTGAACTTTCAATTATATATGTTGGATGAAAATTCTCAAAAATTATATAACAGTAACCATTTAGAATTCCTTTAATATTCAGACTCAACTGAAAATATTACTATACATATACGACTTTTACAAAATTTGTAAGGAAAAATTCACCTTTTAGCTGAAATCTCTTTAAAATTTTCTTTTTATTATGCGACGAAAAGTACGTAGTACACTTGACGATTTTTTGGACTGTAGCTTAACCCCCAGAGGCCACACGGGTGCAAATCGGGCAGGCCAAAAATTGCAAATGCCCCTCTCTCGTATAACACGCACAGTGGAGCCCTCTACCCTATACGATAATTATGTCTATACACTAGTGTAACTGTAGAGTAGCTGCTTGGCGTCAATCGCCATACAGCCATTGTGTATTCAGCAGCGAAAAGTAGGCGAGGTGCACATTTGCACCCCTGTGGCTTCGGCGTTAGAAAAAAAGTGTCATTTTTTTTTTGAGTTTTCGCGATAAAAAGCATATTTTCATTTTGCTGTCATCTAATACGTAAGTACTCTTACTCGCTATGATACAATTTTAATATGATCTATGTACCTAACCTAAAATTTGACTGTACATCAGTTACGCGCCATGTGGCATGCTCAGCTGCAATACAAAAATCCAATGATTTTTTCCACATTTTCCAGTTGAAACAACATGTCTGGCCATTAAAATCTGCGCAGTGTTCGCCTTCTTACATCTGCCTTGTTAGAGAATGCAGAACAAGCTTCTGACAACAATAGATCGGATGAATCTGAAGAAGATGCCGTTTCTGTAGATGAGGACGAAGACAGTATTATTTCAAGCCCCTGTTAAAAATTGTTATTTATAATTCATTGAATAAACGATTTTTTTCCACTTCAGTACAGGTCTTTACCTTTATTTTCCCAAAGGGTCTTTGAATTATCTCTTAAAAAAAAAGGCTATCTTTTTCGTTAAAAACGAATTTAACATTTTTCTGTTTTGAAAAAACCTATTTACCTGTGTGACAATGTATTTTTACGCTTTTGCGAATGAAATATTCAAATTCCTAGGGCAATTCTTGCCCATTTTTATACCGTTATCGATCAAAAAAGATTAAGCCAGACAAAAGGAATTACGATTTAAAAAAGTAAAAACCATATTTGCAGCCGTGTGGTCTCTACGTCATTGGAAAGAGGTGTGGCCTCTGGGGGTTAAACCTCACATTTCGTACTAACTTCACTTTATGCATTTAGGGGCTTTTACGTATAAGACCTACTTAAGGGTAGTACGATAAACTGCGTACTGCCAGAATGACTAATACGCGTTTTTCAGTTTACGAGAAAGTGACGTTCCTTCTGAACGTGACGTAATGTGATTGAGAAGCCGTCAAGTCGCAGAGGTGCGACGGGTTGAGGTGTGACCCTCATTTTTCAGCAGGTCTATAGGCCAGTTCCCATATAGCACCGTGTAGGGTCTTACAGCACACGTATAGGAAACACAAACCTAACGCGACCCAGGACTAAAAAAAAGGTTAACGAAGAACGGAGACTTCGGCACTTGAGTTAAAATCAATTTCCTACCAATCGGAGATGGTAATTCAAATTTTAAAAAAACGTATAGCTACTGAGATGTAGGAAATATTTTAATAACAAAATCGATATCATTGTCCATAGATTCGCGTTCTAGAGTTTTTACTTTTAAGATAGTAAATATTGCTGTTTTTATTGGATTCTTGGTAATTGTGAACATTTATTTATTTTTTTAATTATAACTCTCTATATATTGACTTTAGCAATTTTTTATGGCATCGTTTTCGACGTTATTAATCGTTACTATGAATATATACTGTAACAGTGAATGTGGGTTATCAAATAAGTTCTTATGTTAGTATAATGGAGTGGGTATCTATAGATCTACATATTTGAATAACCGTGCTATAATTACTTTTTGTGACAATCATTCAATTTTACAAGTAATGTAATCGAGCTGTTGAATTATTTTCGTAGTTTGATATAAACTGATGAGATGTTTATATATTTTTTTAAATTTTGTTTTACGTTAAAAAATTTATGGTCTGTGACAATTCAGTCACAGATGTGAGTCAACTGAATTGGACAACAGTTTGTTCAATTTTTTTTTACATTACATTGTACATATATTAAATTAACAAAAGGGTTCGTCTAGAATTTGAATATTAATTACGACCACTTGCTTATATTAGTTCCGCTCGAGTTACTTGCAAGCGGCAAATAGTGATCAGTATTTGCGAACTCTGGCAAATCTTTCATTTTGACAAATCCTACGTATTTACGGATTTCTATTCTTTTGGCATTTTTTTCCTTTTATTTTTTCTTCCCTTTTCGCATATTTTTCGAGATTATTTTCCTCCTCCCCTTCAACAGCCGACCTCGCTCACTTCGACGAGTTATTTTAATAATCCGGTTGGGTGCTCGGATCCCATGAAATGAAAATACTTTTCTTGTGACCCGATACCAAGCGACGTAGCAAATCGCACAAAGCGCCAATTAATGGGGAATTTTTGTTCTCGGCAAAATCGTAATTCCACCGAGCGACAGCGTCTGGATAAGCATATCAATAATAACAATAATAATGAAACTATCGCCGACTGAACAAAAACTGAGAACAATGTTTTACCAAGTTTGTCGACGATATTTTATAGCTCAAATTAAGGGGTTAGGCTACTGTGAAATTTTCAAATTTTCGAAAATTGTTTTTGTCTTTAGAAAATACTTTGAAGTGTTTAAAATAATATGCAAAAGTTCCATGTAGATATTCAAAGTATTTTTTGAATTATAGCGTTTGTAGCGAAGGAAGAATTTGACGCGTAGATAGATGACTAGTGCTCAAAAAACTAGTGCTCAAACTTTAAACGCGTTTTTCTCAAAACTATGTTTTTCAAAACGGTGTACACGATATTTCGGGCTGTGATTGATGAATCGACTTGAAATTTGGTACACATGTTCAGAGCAATACCAGTTTAGACGTGACGGATGATTTTGTTCATACGTTTTTTTTGCAATATTTATTATTAATCATAACGGACGGAAAAAAGAAAACAGCTCCGTCACGCTAGCTAATATCATGTAGTTAATGAGAATATTTTTTATTTAACCCTCGCAGCGATTGCAATAACCTCGCTGGTCTTAAGTTTACGTCTCGGCTTGAATCGTCGGTATGAATATTTGCCAGACTGAATCAAGTATATATGTATATCGATGGGTTACTGCTACTGCTTCTGGTATAATCATGGCGTGACCTCTTTACTTTGCCTACCCTATGTATTTCAACTACATATATGTGCAGTTTCTGCAGTCAGATAAGTATTTTGGAATTCCTGGCACGGACCCGCCAAGCAATACTCGATACGGAATCACCTAAAGTTTTATTAATTATTAAATGACCATTAAATCATAATCAACTACGGGAAACAGTAGTTATGTAAAAGAGTAGCGAAAACGTTATAGGAAATTTTGAAAATACAATACAAGATACTACGAAGCGGAACAGAGGGACACTTTGGACTTCCACATCTGACACCTAGATATAGGAAACTACAAATCGGAGCACCTGGATACCCTGGACTTCGATGGCCGATACCTAGATACAGAAAACTACGGAGGGAAATACTTGAACACCCTGGACTTCCACATCTAACACCTAGATATAGGAAACTACGAAGAGGAATACCTGGACATCCTATATCTCTAAATACTGCCACCTGAAATACGAGGAGCTTTTTTGAGCACATATTCGTCCACCCATACACACGCGCTCCACATGAATTTTTGTTATACTGTTCGTGTGGACCAAAGACTTAATAATCCTAGACTATTATGAAAGCAGATTTATATTAATTGAAAATTCGGTGTGGACGGTAGCCGCACGTACAAAATGTATTCGATTGTGTTGTGTATTCGTAAATTACCAACACCATCCTGTGACAAGAGTCCCTAACCAGACACGGGGTACCCAAGCGAGCACTAGTTCGCTGCCGCTCCACTAGGTGGCCAAGGCAACTCGCATGAAAAAACGTAGGACTGGGTAAATTATTAATCCGTCGATTTTTCGATTTTTGTCTTCGTCATCGATATTTACTATTTTATCCTACGTCTTGTATCCTGAATCCTGCATCTAATATCCAGCTTCTCTTATCCGAGAGCGAACCATTTTTTGGGATCATACCGTTCGTTGAAGACTCTCTGTGGTTCTAGTTTCGTTTCAGCAACTTAGTCCAGAACTTAGTCCGGTATCGCAGCGTTTTGCTACCCTGGACATATTAGCATTGCACTACTTAGCCCGTGTACCGCGTCCAGTATCGCAGCGTTAGCTACCCTGCAGAAATTAGCAGAGAGTTGATCGCTCTCGCATTATCCGTAGCCGGAAGTGTGTTGGCTTCCATAGTCTCAAATCGCGCATCATCCGTAGCTGGAAGTATTGGCGTCCACAGCCTCAAGTCATTCCTCCGACATTTTGAATTACACCGATTTTAACAGAACGATTGTAATAAACGAGAAAGAGTTTACATATGAAAAGACATTTTATTATTGCTGTAACACAACTATCCCTTTACCGTTCCGAACCCTGGTTCACTCTAAGAGCTAAGTGGCCAAAATCGTCATTCGAGGGAACTGGTACTTCACCAGTCTTGACAGTTGGAAATAATATACGTTCTAAGTGGGACATTTTGAATTACACCGATTTTAACAGAACGATTGTAATAAACGAGAAAGAGTTTACATATGAAAAGACATTTTATTATTGCTGTAACACAACTATCCCTTTACCGTTCCGAACCCTGGTTCACTCTAAGAGCTAAGTGGCCAAAATCGTCATTCGAGGGAACTGGTACTTCACCAGTCTTGACAGTTGGAAATAATATACGTTACAATCCAGAGTACATACACATAGCTAAATAAGGGAAAATGGCCAGCGCCATCTGCCGTTTGAAAAAGTAAATGGACGTGCGAAAACGACGACGACACAACGACGACAACGACGACGACACAACGACGACAACGACGACGGCGGACCTGAAATAAATTTATATCGCTCGCCATCTGAATACGTCCTGATCTCGTACACTAATCGTATTGAACTTGGTGGCAATCGATTCACAACCCTCGAATCCTATAGTGAATGTGTCAATAACTTTTTCTCATACATAGCCGTTCATAAGATATTTGAGTCGAAACACAAATACATACAAGAGATGCTTCAAGTAAAGAGACTCGGCGGACCGTGCCCTGTACGGCGGGTTACCTGTACTTGGCGCGAGACTGGGCCGAGTCTCTTGATGCTAGTCTCTTGATGTGAGTCTCTTGATCTTAAACATGTTAATATCAAATATATTCATTTTAGAATGCAAGGATGAAATTGAATAACAAAGTCTTAAATTTTCATTATATCGTGTTAAAATTCAAAATTCCTATACATGATGTGCAAATTAATCGCAACTGTTGTAAAATTACCGTAAATTTTATAGCAGCCTTGAAAAGAATTTTCGATAGTTTCTTTTAGTTGTCAAAGATACCTCTGTTAACTTTCAATCGAATTACATTAAAAATATTTTAAAAAATGTTTATGTATTACTTTTATAAAGCATCATTTTAATATACGCGTCTGTTATTTTTCAATGTAATCTACGTCAATTTTAATATACAAGCATTGAATTAAAGAATAAATTATTATGTTTTCATACCTAGTTTATACATTTCACATGACATTGTATATTAAACATGTTATCAATTTCATGACATTTTTAACAGTTTTTTCACTGGTTCAATTTTTCATTTTTTTATTAAGAATTTAAGACCTAAGTAATAATAATTCATAGATTGATCTATTCTGTGAAGATAATTTGATTACTAGTGGGCTATATCTTTTTAAATAGAAATTTTGTACATCGGATTTGTGATATTTCATCTAATTTTGAATGATTTAGAAATAATTTTTATTAAAAAATCAAAATTTATTATTCAGTTGTCAATTCTTCAGTTCCATTTATCTCAGATATGTACATAAATATATAATATTACAGTATTTTTAATAAAAATAATATAATTAAGAATTAAATTCTACCTTTAATTGATAAGTATAGATGAAATGAAGATTTTTATGTTTCTATTTGTTCCTAAAGGATTATTTCAGCCTCTTAAATAGTGGAAAGTTAAATGAATAATAACTATATAGTTAAAATTATAAAATTTAGGAATATATACATTTAATATATTCAATTTATGTATGTATACATATATTTTTTTATATAATTTAAACAACTTGTTATAATATTTATATACAATTATTATATCTTCTTACATATAACAATTTCGTGACACGGTATTTGTGGTCGCACTCCTCCGAAACGGCTCGACCGATTTTTATGAGTGCCATTGCTAACAAAACTTGATAGAATAAAGAATAGTTTGCTTCTGCTATTTTGGTATTATCAAAAGTGTTAAAGATTATTTTATAACATCCTCACGGCATAACAATGTGTATAAAAATCTCGTGTCACGGTGTTTGTGGTCGCACTCCTCCGAAACGGCTCGACCGATTTTTATGAAATTTTGTATGTATATTTGGTAGGTATGAGAATTGATCGTAAAGTATATTTCACACTAGGTGATTAGGGTGTCCCTATCCAGAAAAATTTGTTGCATTTTTTTTATAAAAATTTCTTTTTGTATTTTTTTTTATTTGGCATCAAAAAATACCTATAACTCCAAATTTTCACACTCCTACCCCCACCCTTCCATTTCTTAATACACGATTATCTTATACGCAATTTTAGTATTTTTTTTATGAATAATATCGAAATAATTTAACCGTCGTTCGTATTTCAAACAGAACGAAATTATTTATGTTGTTGAATGATAGATGGCGCCACGTCCGCCTCATCGAACTTTCATTCACGCATGCGTCACGCACGCACGTCATTTTGACATTTCATCATGAAATGTCAATTTTGATTTATAAGCAATATATACGTATTTTATGATTGTAAAAAGGTTGGTAAAATACTAAAAGAACAAATACATTATCGGTATACCGTTTTTCATCAGTAAGTACAACAATTTTGTCTATTTGTATGTGTGTGTATTACAGTGAACAATGCCAGCAAGACGCAAGGCAATGT
>NW_014332943.1:350820-351324 GCF_000341935.2 Cephus cinctus | reverse complement strand
AACAAACATGCGAAATAGTAGAGCAGAAAGAACAGACGAACAAATCCAACAAGATAACGAAAATACGCGTGTGAGCATGTCGCAATTGCGTGCATCTCAATCACAAGAGGCACGAGCTGAACGAAATCAACAACGACAATTGGAACGGAGACAAGCGGGCAGGTTCGTAGTTAACACACGCAGAGCAAATGACCGACAACGCCAACAAGTACATCGAGCATTTACATCCGCTTCGTTCCTTCGTCTCGCATTCGAGTACGAGCCAGATATTGAATATTCCGCTCAACCGAAAGTGCTGATTGGTGCTATGGGCAAAGAATGTCCCTATTGTCATGCGCTCAAATTCAAACATGAGTCAGCCGGGATATGTTGCGCTTCAGGAAAAGTGCAATTACCATAAATTAAGACACCACCAGAACCATTGAACGGCTTGCTCATCGGCACGGATCCAGATTCAAACCTGTTCCTGAAGTCCATTCGCACATTCAATTCATGCTTCCAAAT
>NW_014332943.1:349888-350714 GCF_000341935.2 Cephus cinctus | reverse complement strand
TTCGGAGCAACAGAAATAGTTCACAATACTGCAGCAAGTGGTCAACAATACAATTCAACATTCAAAATCAAAGGCCAAGTGTACCACAAAGTAGGCTCATTGCTGCCAATGCCAAACGAACCACATAAATTTTTACAAATCTACCTCATGGGCACACATTTGGGCACACCATGTTTTTTCCACGGGCAATTATACGTGGCATGTTCTCGCGTGGGCAAACCATCGAGCTTATTTGTGTTGGCTAAAGACGGACTGACAAAAAATATGGTACACTTAATTGCTCTTCGAAATTAATATTGATTTTCTTTATTTCATTTTACTACTTTAGGATAAAAAATATATTACTTTTTTTCACTTTACATTTAACTTTTAAGAGATCAAACAATGTATATGTCCGTTACGTTAATGAAATACATTGAATTGAGAAAATGAATGGTTGGTGTTTTTTTGTTTTTATCGGCGGTCATCGTCTACAGCGCTCAATTCCTCTTTTTCTCATAGATCCCATCCCCACACACTTACAATACATTCGTTATTTTTTATTTAACAACCAAAATATTCACTAGAAATAATTTATATGGCAGAACAACGTTCGCCTGGTCGGCTAGTGTATACAGGGTGTTCCGAAACTACCTGACGCGGTGGGTATGGCGGTGTTCGGGGCTTCACTGATCACGAAAGTGACCTTCTTTTTGTCCAAAAGGTCATAGTTTTTAAATGGGAGCAGGTCAAAGTTGACCAATCAGAGGGAGGCGTCAAGAGAAACGTAGGCACCTGCGAACTCTTCTGCGAGTTTTCTTCCCTCGCTTTTGTTTCTCGGTGGCTT
>NW_014332943.1:343352-349707 GCF_000341935.2 Cephus cinctus | reverse complement strand
AAGCCACCGAGAAACAAAAGCGAGGGAAGAAAACTCAGAGTTCGTAGAGCCTACGTTTCTCTTGTCGCCTCGTTCTGATTGGTCAACTTTGACCTGCTCCCATTTAAAAACTAAGAGCTTCCGGACAAAAAGAAGGTCATTTTCGTGATCAGTGAAGCCTCCCGAACACCGCCATACCCACCGGGTCAGGTAGTTTCGGAACACCCTGTATATATGTATGAATATATACATATATTGTATATATTAAGTTTTACAAAATAAAGCAAATTGAAAAATAATTCTAAAAAATTTCATGTTATGTGAAAATAATATTTTTATTCTAATCAAAATTTGTTACTTATAAAGAATTATTTCTATATTTTATTTGATTGTTATTAATGTTTCTGCAATCTTTACGTGCAAACAACTTAAATAAAATTATGCAGCAAACGATGATAAAATATTATTTAAAGATAACACCGTAATATTGCTAAAACATAACAACGTTAAGCTTGAAAGCAAATATGAAAATAGTTCCACAAGATTTTCAAAAATATCGCAGCCTGTTTGCATAAAATAAGTAAAATGTGGCGGATCTTACAGAGTTATATTTCTGCGATCCTTCTGTCATATTGCACGGGCTGACTGGAAGAAAAAGTTTAATATTTTTTTTAACGGCCAGCGAAAGATATTTACAATCGACAAATTTTCCTAATTTCAACTGAAACTACTAAAACTTTTATAGCATGTAATTTCTAGCGCAATATACTTTAAATCCATAAAGTTTCTGTGTACACGAGGTATGTAAAAGGTGTGTTTCTCTCTTTGCAAAGTCATGGGATTTAAATTAACTAGAGCCTAATGCTATGCGGTTACAGTTGGGACAGTAATAATGCGGACAGACCAGTGACAAACATGACAAACCATGACACCGTACGGTTTGTAACTTTGAAACTAATGGGGATATCAACATTCAGTTTATGACCATTTTTTTTTTCTTTTCATTTTTATTTTTTGTTGACAATTATTTTGACACAAAAGAATACTTCATACACCATGTAGGTAATAAATATTGTAAAAAATAAATAAAATTCTACAATGATTTGAAAAAATATTGTTTATTTATATACGTGAAGTATTATCAATCCTCAATTGAAATAATGCATTAAATTGATGCGCGCACATAAACTCTTTAAAGCGGCATACATCTGTCTGCGAATCTTTTGTATTGAAAACTAGAGCATGCATTTCTGCCAGCTTATAAATTTTATACTAGCAAAGCACAACGGCAGAAGAGTACATATCTCGAGACAATGCAAACAACACGAATTACTCTGTTCGTTTCTCATTACGGTTAAATCAAATCTCGTGCTAGTGTTAACGCGAAAAAATAGATTAAGAATAACGTCGAATCTTTCAACCCCAGCAACATTGATGGATTCCCAAAATATCCGAAACTGTATTCCAGGATTAAAAAAGAAAAGTGTCTGATAAAGAGAAAGAGGATGATTCGAGATCGCGTTTTGATCATTAAAACTTAAGTGACTCTAATCAAACTTAAACTAATCATCATTTTTTTTTCAATCATGAACGATGCGATAACGGGGAAAAATCACTATACTCTTTATCGGATCGATTTCTTAAAAAAGAAAGTTCAAGCATCCTCGTGTTTCAAGCTCGCATTCGCCATAACGAAACTTTACGACACAATGAGACTTTAACATCGTTTAGAATGCGACTGATGTGTCTATTGCAACTGCTTGTAGCCTATTTGCTACAGCATAAAATACCTGCTGTCTGTCGACATTTACAAAGAGACAATTGGTACAGTGTTGAAACGTTCGACGTGGTGTACTTTCCGTTCTCCTTTTTTCTATTGTCTATACGATTCCGTATCTCTCTAGGGTAAGTTTTTTGTGCAACTTTACATACGTATGAATAATACCAATTTCATATATGCGCGGGCGCACGCGCGCGTTGTTTGTGTGCGCGTATGCCATGAGAAATAGTCGCTAGAAAATTTCTACGCTCCAAAACCGGATCTCGTACTCTTTTCATTTCCGGTTAGTAATATTATAGTTGTGCAGTTGATAACGGCCATCTTGAAACCGCCTACGTGTACACAGTTAAAATTTCACTCAACACACTGAGAGAAAAGTATATAGTTGACTTAACGATTTTACATTATAAAAAAAGTATAGGAAAGGTTGTAATATTTTATGTTTGAAGCGATGATAATATAATTAAATACGCGATAATAGCAAAATTATTTAAAATAGAATTTTCAAATATACATATATTGTGCAAATAATTATAATAGTTATAATCATGAATATAATAGTTTTGTATATACTAGATAGTATACGTAAGTAGTATAGTAGTATAGTAAGTAAGTAGTAGTAGTATAGTATAGTACGTAGTATAGTATAATAGATTGTATATACTAGACATATACTAGATAGTATATACAAAATTATTATATTTATGATTATAACTATTATAATTATTTGCACAATATATGTATATTTGAAAATTCTATTTTAAATAATTTTGCTATTATCGCGTATTTAATTGTATTATCATCGCT
Organism: Cephus cinctus; assembly: GCF_000341935.2. Classification (NCBI taxonomy): domain Eukaryota; kingdom Metazoa; phylum Arthropoda; class Insecta; order Hymenoptera; family Cephidae; genus Cephus; species Cephus cinctus. The sequence continues at coordinate 347,141 of NW_014332943.1, read as the reverse complement.
TCAAACATAAAATATTATATATATACTATGTATATACTATTATGTATATACTAGATAGTATATACAAAATTACTATATTTATGATTATAACTACTATAACTATTTGCAATAGTTTCAATTTATCGTTTATGCAACAATTTTTTCATTTTTTGGAATAACCATAAAATATAGACGTAACCGCAGGGAATTATATTTTATAGTAAGATTATCGTCAGACTAACTATATTTTTCTTAGTACAACAATATTTTTCTCTCAGTACAGCACTGCTATAGTAGCAGTCGGTGTATTTGCATAGAATATTCAAAAGACGATACGAGAGTTTGTCGAGGAGATGAAAGTATTAGGAGACTTGTTTTGCTCATTAAACTCGTAAGGATATTTCTTTTGTCAATATTGTACAATATTTTTGTTCGTCTTGTATACCTTTCATTACGAGAATTCTACGTCCCTTTGTAGTACTTCATGCATTTATTATATGTCAATTGTATTATACAATTTATACGTTGCAAAGTGCATGTTTAATTTTTATAATGAGAAGATATACAAAATTACCTAGTGCCTTATACGCTTTTGATTTTTATAGCTAGTCTGTTTTATTATCTCTATTAAATCTTCGTGACAGGAAAAATCGCACGTGTCCTTATCTGATTTTCATCTGGCTAACATGTCTCGAACTTTATCCTATACGAAATGACGACTGACATCGTCCACCCTTGACTTTATTAAAAATAAAAGATCGTTTCTAACGGTCAATGGCGATCCATAAAAAGCACCTGTCAAATACTATTTTCGTGCGTCTCTATCCCCAAAGATTAATAAAGAGACGAAACAGGTCAGACAATGAAAAAAAACAGGACCTTGATAGTGATATCAGTAACGGTACCCACTTTATCATTTGACTAATCATCCGATAAACCTTTTTCGAAATCAGATATACCAATTTCTTTAAAATTGTATTATCTCGCATCCCTTAACGCAAGGAGTCAATTGATAAAACGTAAGAATTTTCGCGTGGCTATGACGGGCGTTTTAGCATCATGACATTGGCTTGTATCTCTAGCAATTTGCATAATTTGGTTCTGTTAATTCATTTGCTTATCTTGGAAAAGGGCCGTGAAATCAGTACCGTGCCTAGTCGCATCAGCACCCTAGCCCAAGAAACTATCTACTATGAGGTACGCCCGGGGTCTCACCCAACCTTCATAATTTATCGTTAAATCAAATTTCACAAGACTGGCCCAGCAATCTGATACAGCACGAACACTTGTCCCGTACGAAAACCCATCCTTTCTTGCTCCAGACGTTTTTTACCCGATTCATCTTTCACACTATTTCACACCCTTTTCCTTTAGTGATATCTCATATAAAATATCATGAATAAGAGATTGCAGCTTAGAGCGAAAGCGACGATAACATTAAGACAGAAAATTTTCGAGAAGCAATTATAACATTAATGAGAAATTTTAATGAACGTCAACAAAGCTGTACCGACAGTACAGAATTAACTGTATACTCGAAAAATAAAATGAAAATATTTACATTTTTTGGGTAACTCCATCATAACAAATTATAAATATTTTTTATTATTCCTGCTTTATATTAGATATATATGGGAATGCTGCTTGTTGTATGAGTGAAAAAAAAAGAATTGTTTTCGAATTAAAAAATAAGGTTTACCCCCTACTCTCATCCCCCCAGTAATAATTTTCGAAAGACAGTTTCTAGATAGTGACGAGTGTCCTAAGGGGTTCAAATGTATGGTACACGAGAAGAGGGTGCTCCCGGCATCGAGGGAGCTCAGGGATCCATAGACTTGCGCAGTATGGTAGTAATAGTTGTAAGAGGGGGCGCGTGCTGGTACCAGGGATGTTAGTCACGGCCCACCAGCCCACCGCTTAACACGTAAGTTCCCGTAAACTGCTACGGATTCCCATACTTTTTTCACGCATAAACAAACATTCCCTACGGACGAATAATCGTGAGATTGACTCGTTGGTGCCGGATACAATATAATCAAATAAACACGAGAGTATCGTCGAGGGTTACTTCCGGCGACTGTAAGATGTCTGTGAAAATTGTGATAATGGCGGGTGATACCTATTCCGGGCGAGATACGCCCTTCTGATTGTACGTATGAAGCAGCTTCATTCAGTTCTCAACATTATCGTAGGGGTTTATTAACGTGATAATTAATGATAGTACGTCACCCATGTATTTTATGTGTCTATGATACCATACTCATAAAAAGTTGACAGGTTCATGTGCGCAGCTAATTTAACTTTTTATCATAATCCTGTTCGGAGATCTTAACGAAATCATTGCTCCTTTGAATGCACTAATTTCACTGCACGTTCCTTGACTATTACGTACCGATGACAATGTACAAGCACAATATTAGACACACTGGTAGATTTACATGCAATAAGATTTTATTTAAAAATGATGGAAAAAACATCTGGCATACACTTATTTTGGAAATATTGTCACGACGCTGATAGGTGCTAACAGGACTTTTTTGGAAGTTTATAATAACGAAACGTACACGTACATTCGATCGACAAGTCTGAAACTTTTAATAGCTGTTCGAGATAACTGGAATTTTGAAAAAATATATATAAATTTGTATTTACGTGCGGAATTATTTGTATTATTGGATATATTGTATTTTTTTCGCAAGGTTTATGACACAATAAAAATCAAAATATTGTGAAATGGACATTCAAAGATAGTAAATGATTTGAGTGAAATTTTGATATTGGTTTTATTTCAAATAATTGATGATTTTAAATAATATGCCAGTCGATAAAATACCATAGAATGACTTTTAATATCCTTAATTATTCCGTATTCTAATGTATAAGCCGATGTGTCAAAACTGCATATAGTATTTTTATTGTGAAACCATCGCAATGTGAATCCTTCAGTGTTGACAATACGCTGTTGACGTTGTATTGGATTTATCAGCTCATATAAAGAAGCAGGCTATGTCGCTCATATGCACACTACATGAATCTCCACGATGCTCTAAATATCTACATTTACTGCAGGAAGAAGGCAAAATACAAATTTCTCCCTATGTTCTGTACGTTAACGCAGATAATGGAATATGGCATTATGTGTAAATCTTTAATGAGAATTAATTTTTGAAAAAATTCAGACGTTCTGCTAAGTATAAACAAAAATATGGTACGCAAATCCGGATATGTGAAGTAAAACAAAAATCAAAAAAAAATACGTGTATAGAATCTTTCATTTCCCTTTGTGAGAATATGCAGTGGGATATGACTTTTTTTTATAAAATGCACTATTCACATATGCGAAATACATGGAACCCACTTCATATACTTGGCACGCTATGATTCAACAATAGTAAAACGCACATACAGGCAGAAGCCTGTTCACAGGAATTTGCAAATTTCCCGCATAACTACACGTGTAGCTAAAATTGTAGTGATGTAGCATAACGTTTCAATACATGGAGATGAACATGAAACTAAATTTTAGTACGTGAGAGAATTCCATCAGAAAGAAAATGCTATTCCAACATTTAATCTAGTTCACCAGTGATCAAACATTGGACTTCTAATATTTTTGACGGAAGAACTGAACATTTCATGTCGTTCATTGGGAAAGCATCAAGTGTGACGTCACGCGACACGCTCACGTCCTATTCAATTTCGTGGATAAAACATGAATTCGGAAAGCATCCAATGGGCGACTGAAATCAGTGCAGCTGCAGGCAATAATGTTTCCACGTGTGACGATCAAATGGAATTCCCCCCCCCCCC
>NW_014332943.1:295429-343117 GCF_000341935.2 Cephus cinctus | reverse complement strand
CCCGCCTCTCTCACCACTCTCTCTCTCTCTCTCTCTTTCTCATTTTCTCTTGCTGTCTCTGTTTCACTCCTTTCTCCATAGACGACACAGTTCATGGAAGGAGCTTTAGGATCAATCGTATATATACGTATCGATCTTTTTAGTCGATTAGCATAGATACCATGCAAATCGTAATCGTTTGTTTGAGAGAAAATCAACTAGCGGATTACACGGGCTGCAAGCGGGTTTTCCTTTCAAATTCGTAATTAGCGTATCAATCGTAGCTCTTGTACTACATTTTGTGAATGAGATATTTTTGACACACAGGATGAGCTTGACTATGCAATTACTAGAAAATTGCTATCTGAGCTTGATGGAGAATATCGATTACTGCTTAAATGGTCTCATTTGCAGATTTTGAAATTTGCATTTTTTGCCACTTCGTTGCCCTTGGCTGTTCATCAAATCGAATATCGCAACATTAATAACTTAAACTCGGTATTTATTGCATGAGACGGTTATAATTAATTTGTCGTGCGAGAGATTTATTTTAAGGAGGTAACATTGAAAATCCGTAGAGCAATATCTTGTTAGAATAATTGAGCGCGATAATGGAGTAGAATAATTTTTAATGTTTTTATTTAAAAAATGATCATTCTTATATAAGCGATTGTCGCTCATCGATCAGACCGAAGAGTTGCTAGAAACGAAGAAGAATGTATTGGAATCTTTACGAAGGAGCGATTAAGGCTGTTTTCATGTACGAATACGATCGCAACGTTAATGATTATATTGAAAATAGGACTAGTTGCGGTGGTTTTGATAATAAATGAATGTATTCAAATTTTATAATAACGTTAAATTACGTCGAAGAAATTGATTGGTTAGCTTTGAACACTTGGGCGAACTTTTTAAATTAATATAACAACTAATAATCTGTATTTTCTATAATGTGAAGATTGATCGTATAATTTTCTTTTCTCATAATTCATCTCAATACACGTGGTCCAGATACGAGAATTTTCTATCAAAGGTTTTCAAAAGCATTTCTCTTCCACTCTCTGCGCGTCTCCAAATTTGATCCGCTTTTCACGGATTGAGCAGCTGCAACATCGGAATTCCCTTATCGGCCGGAAGCCGAAAAGTGGTGGGAGGCAAAAAAAAATAAACTTTTTCATTCCTCAATCCCCGCGGATGAAATCCGTAGAAATGCCTGTCTGACTGTCATCAGAATAAAAATCGCATAAAGGGATCGGGAAGCCTGTTTAACGTGCATCTATATAGTTTATGATGGATATGCATAGTTTTATTTTTGAAAGCATACAAAATTCCGCTGTATTAACGTTACGTAAATCAAGTTTCAGATACTGTATAAGCTTTGATTTTTTTAAATTAAAAAAATCGGTTCTTTTAACGTTTCACGAATCAATCCTATCTCCACATTTTATTTTCTATAACTAAGTACTCTCATATAGGCTCGATAATTATACTTGTACCAAAATTTTAGCATCACATACATGCAGTGGAAATACTATTGACATTGCGAGCAATGAAATATGACGGCGCTTTTTGGGATTTTAGCTTAAAGCTTGAAAATTCTGATTAAACCAGGATTACGCTAATACCAGATAAGTCCAAAATAACAAAATTAAAAAAACGCCATTGTCTAAATAAGTATAAAGAAATTCAATACCTATACCTTTATGTTAAAAACATTGTAATTTTCACGGTACCAACTCCACATATAAAAGCCAAGCATTTAAATTCCAAAACAGCACGCGTTACTTTTCTCAGGAGCGTAAACCAGGTAATGCTCGTTATCGTTAGAATAAAATACGGTACGTGTTATGCGCCGCGACATCTCCTTTCGACTAGCAACGTACAATACAAAACTTTTGAGCACAGTTATGAAATGCAGGAAAATGACAAAGAAAATGGAGGAACAAATGATAAGCAAAGCAAACGCTTTGTCACTCTAAGAACTTTAAGCTTTCAGTCTCATTATTATTATTATCTTCCTAGGAAAGAGGTTCATTAACAAATTCCATCTGTAAAGAGGAAACATAATCCGCCTATAAAGAAATTCGAAAACGGTAAATCTTAACAAAAAATTATCAAATAACTATCGATTTTGGATTAAATTATAATTATGGCACAATTATCGAAATACGAAATCTGTATAAAATATCGAAATTATAAATTCTCAAGAATGATAAATAATAATAATAATAATAATAATAATAATAATAATAATAACAACAATATTATTGATATTCACCCGAAGTATCCGACCTCTTAAAGTTACATGTGTGCATCTCAATTTAATCGTATGATATACATACACCGATTGCTACCGAGGCTGTAGCCGCTACTTTCAAATTTCACGACACTGACTTTCGCTCTAGTGGAAAAGAATCTTCCGACTTCTCGAATCTTCCCAATGACACGTCTTTTAAGATTTTCAAAGTATTCCGAAGGATTTGTCGCATTGACACGTCGATTATAAAGGATGGTTCAGGAAGCGTAGGGAACGAAGCTTTCGAGGTAGGTAGGTAAGTGAGTACGTATAAGGTGGAGTGGTACTGGGTACTGGGTCTTTTAAACTGGTTGACTTATTCAGGCAATAACCCAAGACAATCGGGCTCCTTGTCATTCGTCTGCTTGTCTGCTCATTCTCGCAATCCCTAAAGACTCATCACGGGAGCAGCGCTCCCAGCTCTTGCTTCCAGTATGAACTCCTGGATAAATTAAGTCAAGATTTCCTTCCTTGTATTCCTTACTAGAATTAATTTCCGGCCTAGGGATATCAATTTCACTAGTTACTAGGAATGTATCTACATATTTGAACGTAGTGTGGACAAAGACTGGCTATATATAACAGGTTGTTATGGAGTATGTAAAAAATTATAGGAATAAGAGAGTAAGAATTGGAAATGTAAGATGAAGGTCAAATGCATTGTGAAAATACTATTGACAACCCCCAAGTGTGTATAAACACCGAATTTCCCGTTAATAGGGGTGTACTACCCTCATAATACTGCTCGAAAATATTGTAATATACATAAACCCGTTTATATGTAGGTTGATTAATCCTTATGTGTCTACTTTCTTTCCAATCCTTGTGCACTCATTATTATTATCATTATCATTGGATTTCCATCCCTGAAAATTCCCATTATCTGAAGCTTTTTTGAGTTGGTCTTGGACGGGTGGATTTATTGCGCTAAGACGGTGGCCGTGGGGATAATTTTGGGGGATATTCATGAAATTTTCGTATAGATCATTTTTATAATTCGTAATACTTAGCTTTGAATATGATAAATAATTAGTCGAATTATAATTACGAATTTTCGCATGATATTACTTTTTTTATTTTGTGACAATTCATTTTGTACTTTTTATATTTACTGATTTTTTAAATAAGTCTTGTATAATTGTCGGAAATTTAAGATCGATTTAAATTACTTCTATCAGTACATATGTCGATCGTATATATATATATATTGTAACGAAAATGAATTTTCGTTAGTAACGACGATTTGGGAGGAATGTGGTAAGCGGCTGGCGTAGCTCAGTAGTGAGAGCAGTCGACCGGTAATCTCAAAAAGTCCCAGGTTCGAATCCCGGCCCAGACGCCCCGCATTTTTCCCGGATTGTCCCTTGAAAAATAACCCCTTCACCGGGTTATAATATATATATATATATATATATCAAGAGACTCGGTTGAGTCTCGCGCCAAGTACAGGTAACATGCCGTACGGGGCACGGCCCGCCGAGACTCTTTACTCGAAGCATCGCTTGTAACTGTGTTTCGACTCAAATATCTTATGAACAGCTGTATGTGAGAAAAATTTATTGATACATTCACTCTAGGAATCAAGGGTTCTGAATTGATTGCCACCAAATTCAATACGATTAGTGTACAGGATCAGGACGAGCACATGGCGAGCGAGATGATTTTATTTCAGGTCCGTCTCCGTCGTCGTCGTCATCGTCGTCGTCGTCTTCGCACGTCCATCGCATTTTTTACACGACAGATGGCGCTGACTGCTCTGCCTTCTTTACCTATTTGTACTCTGTGTTGATAATTTACGAATACACAACACAATCAAATACACTTTATACGTGAAGCTACCGTTCATGTATATGTGTGCTTCGGCATAGTTCCTCGTATTTTAGGTGACAGTTTGTCCAGGTGTTCCGCTCCGTAGTTTTCTGTATCTAGGTATCAGACGTGGAAGGTCAGGATGTCCAGCTGCTCCGCTCCGTAGTTTTCTGTATCTAGGTGTCGGACGTAGAAGTCCAGGGTGTCCAGATGTTCCGCTCCGTAGTTTCTTGTATCTAGGTACTGGATGTGGAAGTCCAGGGTGTCTAGGTGTTCCGCTCCGTAGTTTCCTGCATCTAGGTATCAGACGTGGAAGGTCAGGGTGTCCAGCTGCTCCGCTCCGTAGTTTTCTGTATCTAGGTGGCGGATGTGGAAGTTCAGGGTGTCCAGGCGTTCCGCTGAGACGTGGAAGGTCAGGGTGTCCAGCTGCTCCGCTCCGTAGTTTTCTGTATCTAGGTGTCGGACGTAGAAGTCCAGGGTGTCCAGATGTTCCGCTCCGTAGTTTCTTGTATCTAGGTACTGGATGTGGAAGTCCAGGGTGTCTAGGTGTTCCGCTCCGTAGTTTCCTGCATCTAGGTATCAGACGTGGAAGTTCGGGGCATCCAGGTGCTCCGCTCCGTAGTTTTCTGTATCTAGGTACTGGATGTTGAAGTCCAGGGTGTCCAGGTATTCTGCTCCGCAGTTTCCTGTGTCCAGGTGTTGGATGTGGAAGTCCTGGGTGTCCAGGTATGGGGCTTTGTAGTTTTCTGTATCTGGGTGTTGGACGTGGAAATTCAGGGTGTCCAAGTGTTCCGCTCCGTAGTTTCTTGTATCTAGCTGTCGGACGTAGAAGTCCAGAAAAGTGTGCAACAAGCTTTGGCGCTTCGCTGAAACTATAGTATCCTTTCTGACGTTCGCACGGCCTGAGGTACGTAAATAATCCAGCGCACTCTCCTCTCTTATGTTTACCACACGGCTTCAACAAGCTGGACACCATTAACGACGCTTATATGCATTGAAGATTACATTTTCTTTAAAAATTTGTATGTCTTTATGCATTTCTAGAAAAAGGGACTTACAAATTAAATTTATATGCCATTAAACATTTTCTATAACGCAATATATTTTTCTGATTAGCAACATCATAATGCATTAATATTTTATATCTGTGACAATATATGTAGATTTCAGTGCTTAGTGCTTCTATCTCCCGTTGAGCAACAAAAACTTGTGATATCGTGGCATTAACAAAACATGGGTAACGTTCCAAATGAATTTTACTTATTAGTCTTTTAAAGCTCGTGTCATATATGTATATCTCCCAAAAAACACTTACGTGTAAAAAACTACGCCCAGTACAGGAGTGCTGTGTATTCCTCTAATAAAAAGTATTGATATCAGGTTATTGAGGCCAAGTACATAAGTCACTACATGTTTTCCTATTATATGATCTAGCACTGGCCCACCATTTTAATTGTATTTTCAAAATTTCCTATAACGTTTTGACTACTCTTTTACATTACTACTGCTTCTCGTAGTTAATTATGATTTAATAGTTATTTAATAATTAATAAAACTTTAGCTGATTCCTTATCGAGTACTACTTGGTGGGTCCGTGCCAGAAATTCTAAAGTACTTACCTTGAACATACTAATAGTATCCTAAAACTATATGTTTGTTATTAAGCTTTCACCGTGATTGTTATTGACGAGTTATCGTTAATAAGCTCTATATAGAAAATTGACATTGGTTTTGAGTTTGATGACTGGCATAATGAACGCAAATTTATATCAAGAAATGCACGGACCCGCCAAGTAGTACTCGATAAGGAATCAGCTGAAGTTTTATTAATTATTAAATAACTATTCAATTATAATCAACTACGAGAAGCAGTAGGAATGTAAAAGAGTAGTCAAAACGTTATAGGAAATTTTGAAAATACAATTAAAATGGTGGGCCAGTGCTAGATCATATAATAGGAAAACATGTAGTGACTTATGTACTTGGCCTCAATAACCTGATATCAATACTTTTTATTAGAGGAATACACAGCACTCCTGTACTGGGCGTAGTTTTTTACACGTAAGTGTTTTTTGGGAGATATACATATATGACACGAGCTTTAAAAGACTAATAAGTAAAATTCATTTGGAACGTTACCCATGTTTTGTTAATGCCACGATATAGCTCGCGTATACACAGCAAATAAAAAATTGGTGGGAAAAGTTTAAAAACAATCTTTCAGGATTTGTTGTTGATAAATTGATATAAAATTTGTAAAATTTCATACATCTCGGATAAACGACAACTAGTAAGAGAAATTAAGGAGTATCTCAACGAATTAAAGTGTTAGGATAGAACAGATAATCACATAGCGCACACCGATCTATAACAAAGCGTATACAAGGCTATATAAGAGAAAGACTTGTACATTCTCGGATTAGCAACATTTCTGGCGCCGATCCAACCCAGTTCCTCGTTCATCCGACAACCCTATGAATTATTAGCTATTATGGTATCGTGCACACGAAATTGCCTCGCGAGTGTTCTTCCTACTAATGGGAAAGCGTTAATTGGCAAATAATTATGATTCGTGTGCTTTGTGAGTGAATAGTCTCTCTGAAACTTGTAGTTCTTCATAGCACGTCATCGTATACATCATCGCAGGCAAGAGAGAGAGAGAGAAAGACGCAATTGAGACATGAATGACATTAACAAATACCAATATATTTTTCATCTAAATAATTAGTTTTAACTATTTTATCCATAATAAATTATGCATAAAGAAATTTTATCAATTTCAAAATATCGAATTTTGATAGCAGTCTCTTTAGATAATTTGTCTTTGATTTAACAATATAATGAAATTATAAAAATTCGAAAAAAATTCGCAAGGCTGTCTAGATCGATTTATTCGACGTCCACTTTTTTGGTCCGTGTACAAGCACAAGGAAAAAAGATGTCCAAAAAATTGGGAAACCGAATTAAAAAATAAGAAAAATCAGGTGGCCGACCTTGAGTAGATGTGGGAGAGTGTCTGGTGCTATTCGATCAATCATCATTAAAAACCGAGCCGTGATGCTCGAAGAGCAAATTAGCTAATAAGAAAGAAGGTCGTGGGCCGTTATTCGTCAATTTGTCAAATTTTCCTTTACCTCCTTTATATTTCTCTTTCACTCGTGTTCTTTCTCTCATTATTTTTCATTTACTTTCATTCCTTATTAATCCAACGAGTACAAGCATTCGCCGCTGGATTCGTCCAGTACGACTTATTTTCTCGTCTTTCGTATTTCGCGCTCTGAAATGCGTTTCATGAACGGTGGAAGTAGATACATAGTGTGTATTACGAGAATCTTGACTTTATATCTCAGCTCATGACGATAATGTTATGTTATCGAGTAAAATCAGATACTTCATACTCAACATGATATAATCAAAGGTAATCCAAGTTATCAATACATAGAATTTTAGAAAATTATATTTTGGGTCAATCATCCGTCATCTTTTCCATCCTTCTTTTTCGCTCTTGTTGAGATTAAAATTCTGATCGAAACTGAAACAAAAAGTTCAATATATCTCTGTGTCGATCCCAAATCTTTTCCGTCCATCGTTCACTACGTGATATGTATTGAATATTCTGTGAAATGAAACTTCTTTACTGTTTATTTTAAAGATTTTGCAATAATCGACCATAGACAATCTGCTAAATATATATATACAGTCGATTCACAAGTTTCATTTGTTTCTTTTTAGACAATTCGCAAGGAATGCAATCCTTAGCAAATAACACGTGGTTTTTCATAAAATAACATAAATATGTATATATACTAAAATAGAAAAATAAAACAAACATAATTTTACACAGTAATACATGTCTCTTCATTAGAGACTTTATTGTTTTCGATCTGTCAAAAAACCACATTGAACTTATTGTACGAAGAATCCTCATAAAGGCATACAAATTCCATAATAAATAGACATATTCACGAGAATTTATCCTTTGTTGTAATAAAGAATATCCTGCGATCGTTTTAAGAACTTTTCTTTTTTTTCAGTTTAAATATCCCATAATCGCACCACAAAAAAAAAACAAAAGCGGATTTTTCAGTAGGAAAATAAGCGTGGTTTTCTTAGTTATAGTGGTTTTCTTAATTATATAAGTATATTACATACGTGTTAATGTTACTAGAATATGGTGGTCGTGCAATTGTTTACACGTAATGGCAATCGATATAAATCGCTTGAATCATCGTCAAACATCATCAAAAAGAATGACTGTCGGTTAGCTTGTTATTTCAGAAATATTAATAATATGACATTGTGTAATCGAGAATCGCGTTTATGAAATTGGCATGGACCACTATGTGGAATCCAAGGGGTTTCCCGAAATCCATTGATGAGGAAGGAAGGAAGGAAGGAAAGCTGGGTTGGAGTTGGTCCAGCTGAGAGGATGCTGCCAGAGGACCGAGGATTCGGAGGGGTTGCTAGGGGGTGCTGCCGGAGGGTGCTTGTAGGGTAGTGGAAAAGGGTGCAGCGTGGGAGTGATCAATACTCCCTTATACCACTTCCCATGGGAATAACAAAGATGGAATGGTTCGTGAAATTTCGGATTTTCGGAAAGACGTGCTCATCGGGAGGGACGTGAACATAGTTACCAGATAATTACCAAAACAATGATTGACCAATATAATTAGCAATCAAAAACAAAACAAATCATTTTTTTTACAAGATATTATTTTAACACCTTATATTCAATCAAACAAATTTGCAAATGTTCATTTCCAACAATAACCCAGTAACGTTATTAAATATCGTCGATAAAAATCGTATGTCTCTCATCCATAAAAAAAATCGTTACTTGGAAAGTGTAAAAACAATTGTGAACGAGTAACTATAAAAGTTAATACGATATCCAGATAAAACGGCTATGTATAGGAAACGCATTGGAAAAATTTAACTAACTTCCTAAGCACTCAGCAACCAGTCAGGCGGCCCGAACGAACTGCTTATTGCTAGGATCTATATACGTATATGTATATGTATATCGAAAATACCGTTTCCACGTAACAACTACGTTATTCGACGGGTTGGCAATCTGTCCGTAACGATACTTCCCCGTGTAATTAAATGCCTCGGCCGTAGACGTAGTACTAGTACATAGAGATAGATACTACGTACTAACTACTATACTAATCTAATGTACCCTACTACTACCTTCATTGTCCATAATGAACACCGAAAACTCACCATGATAGAGCCACCTATCGAAAATCATCGTACTCTACTATGGGTACTGTCACATAAGTTGAAGTAGTATGACACTACGTAAAATTTGAAACAGCGACCCTTTTACTCTTTTCCGCTAATTAACTAAATTTAAATGCAGGAATCGTACGTCCTACCACATATTTCATCCTTCTGCGGTATATGGCCAGTATAGAAAATACGTGGCCTTTTATCAGTGCGAACGTGGCCCGCGTGACTAGAAGCTGTTAACCGATACGACCCCAATACCACTTTCCTAACCCAGTGACTTGGTTTCTCCGCATACGTTTTTTCACATAAGCTGCCATAGGGTTATGCGACATAAGTCTTTTTTCCCTTTCTATTCTTTCCACCCTTAATCGGAAGAAATAAAATATGAAGCTTAATAATATAGGACAGATATACATATACTTGCCATTATTCGAACAGAGAAAATGCACCCTTAAGCCAGACATATAATGCACAAGTTATTTCTATGGAAATCCAGAGGGATGGCCCCATTCGCAATTCGCAAACCGCGCGATTGAACTTAGTTTTCTAGCGTCTCGTTGAAGGGTTGCATAATGCAATTTTTATACCTCCTCATATTCCGGCCGGTTTGCGTTTGGTCACTTCACCAGGACGTTATTGCCTCTCTGGTAGATAAGGGTGCGCGGGGGGTGGCACTTGGGCAAGTGAAATTCAATGATTTATCTTAACCTAAAGTACAGTATGTAGCTCTGGGCAAGATTCACCTAAAAGTTTAACAATTAGTCGAGTTCGGTCTCAAAGCCGATCTTAGCCGATGTCGTTCGATCATCGCGGAAATTCGCGAACTAGTATTTTACTCAGATGGATCGATCGCGAGGTTGTTTCATATTGCATAATATGGCGATGCGACCGACACGCCATGACGATCGGTATCGGTGGCTTATTGAATTATTTAGTAGTAGCCGCGAGGCCTCGCAGAAATTCATTACGTATGTGGTCGTTGAAAGGTTAAGAAAAAGAGCACGGTCATAATAATAGTTATTTTAAAAAAGAGTTATAATTGAAAAATGTTTGCACGGATCATTGTTAAAATTCTTTATCTGGATATAAGTACCTTATCTGGCTTTTATGGAAATTAGAGGGATTCAACCTGGTTGCGAGATTCTATAGGCATGGAGAGAAATAATTAAAGACAGAGAAATAAAGGTACACTCACAAGAGCGTAGTAGACGAGTGGACTCGAGGTCGGAGATTACGCGAGAAACTCTGAAAATCGACGCCTCGGTAGTTGCATGAAATTTTCAAGCTGGCCACCTTCGCTCGTTCATGAAAAGCATCCGCCTTCACGCTCGCGAAACGAGAATTTTCTCTCTCCCTACCCCCTCTTTCTCTCACTACCCCCTCTTTCTCTCCCTTCTTCCCCCCCCTCCCTATCTCTTTCTCACGCTCTATATTACCTCTTTGTATATCGCGGTCACTCTCGCACTCGCGAATTCACAACCAGCGAAACGCGAAATTTAATTCCCAACCAATTACAAGGTCGTTGGAAACTTTTTAATCCGCGGAGAATAAAGACACAGTCGAGTAGTACGCGCATGTCGAACGTCAGAACAAACATCAGAATAATGCATAAGAGAACAAAAATACAGTTGAATAATTTAATAGAAAAGTAATAATAAAAAATTACTAAATTTAATGTATCAGAATATTCTGTCAATTACCAACTATCAATAGTTTAATCAACAGCTTGAATTCGTATTCAAATATTCAAATTGATAGTTTATGCTCGTTAACGATTGACAATCCACAATCGTCATATAATTGATTTACTTGTTGATATTATATTTATCCATGTTTCTTCGTATAATAATGAAGGATATAAGAATTTGCAATAGCAAGCTTATCATTTTCTATACGTAATTATCGACTTCTGATGATATGACAATTTATATTTCTTGAACTCGTTTCCTGCCCAGTATCACTTTTTCTCGGTTAAAAATGCATTTTCACGAAATGCAAGGCAATTTTTCCACCGCAACACTTTTGCCAACATGCACGGACCATAATTGCCCGAGAGTTACGGTACGGATTTAAATTAAACATACACACCGCGTACACGTTGAAAATTCAACAGCGCTGAGTCTGCACTCCCGGACGATTTACTTCGCAAATGTAATTGTTATAAGCCAACTGCAGCCCACAGTGAAAACTTTCCAGTCTGTACTTTCATCTCATAGTAAACTTGTATTCTAGACGAATTAGAGGGTCGGGAGTTACAAAGCAACGAACATACCAACCGACCAGACTTATATTCTTCAGGACTCAAAGCACATACGTACATATATACATTCGAAGCTTCTTCAGTTGTCGATTTCCGGACGACGGTGTTCTATCCTAGAAACCGTTCCGTCATATTTACCCAGAATCCCAAGCACAAGTCTTAAAGATAAGCTTCATTTGAATTTGAATATATTCACAGAAAGGTGAAATACGATTTTAATCTCACTGGACCATTTTAGAAAGAATGTCGAAAAGGCAAAATGGTACTTTACTCGGTATACCTAAATTGCAACCGGTCTGTCCCTTCGTAACTGTTCGCGTGACTATAGAGAGGCGTTAAGGCCGAACGAATTCAATTAGGGAAGTTTCCTGCCAAGCTGGAACCTGACGTACCTGACAATGGGTTGTGCTCACAACCGGATATATTAACCCTCGTGAAGGTGTGTGTGTGTGTGTGTGTGTGCGCGCGCGCGCGCGCGCGCGTGTGTGTGCGTGCGTGCGTGCGTGCGTGCGTGTGTGTGTGTGTGTGTGTGTGTGTGTGTGAGAAAAGAGTGAGGGAGAACTGAGTTTATTTATTAGCTGAAAGCGAAAAAAGAACAGAGTGCAAAATGATGGAGACAGCAAGGGAAGAAGGATGCTCAAATTATATTGATAATCTTAAAAAAGTTGTATGTCCACATGGTAACAATATTACATATGATAATACCATTAAGGGATGTTAAATACATTCATAATGGTAGGTTAGGTTAGGTTAGGTATTATCATGTGACGATAGATCTGATTTCTCTTATAGATCCAGGGCCATATCTCAATAGCCGTCAATTACACTGTGGAACGAGATGTCGACGCAATCAGGATTTCCAGCAGCTGGGGTGTAGTCGGTTACGTGATAGGGAGAACCACCAGCAACATCAAAGAAAACATGTCGAAGCTCGGGATACAGTGATTGACGAAGATGCCAACCTGATTGGCCCCGAGTGCAAGAATTTACGGTCGACTAGTAAATTGACGAGGGGAAAAAAAATAAGTGACAGAAAAAGAAAGCGTAACATTTGGTCAATTTAATTAAATATGCATCCCTGTGATTAGCAACTAGTATAATATTTTATCAAATTTATCATGCGCGTACATGGGCCACTCTGATCGGTCTTTGTACGATCGGTCGCGCCATTGTCGATAAACAGCGCGATATTAATCGATAGTGTTCAATCAAGGATTCGATTATCGATTCGGTACGATTATCTAAAATTATCCTTCTTTATTACATATTGCAATTACGATTAACGGGTGGAGGATCTTTGAATCGGTTTGAAGTGATCGAGTATAAATGAAACTATAAAAAATCGAGTGATTTACGAAGTAACGTCTCGCAATCAAGACGTTGCTTTCAACAGCACGATAAGCAATAATTAGATTAGTAGGATCTCGTTTGGAAGTGATATATATATATATACACACATATAACCATATAAAAAGAGAAAGCAAGATGGCGTTCGCAGCTGCCAGGATGATATTGAAGGATAAGAGGCGGAAGGCCAGCAAGGAAGACTTCGCACCCAGAAACAGAAGCAAGGTAAACGTATATAGAGGAACCTTTTCCTATCCCTTCCATTTTATTTTTTCCTACGTTATTATATCTTTCTTTTTTTATTCTCATAGATACTCATTCGTTACTCCATCCCATTGCCCTATACATAGTTTCTGTAGGTTTTAGCTGCCTGATAATAATAAAACGAAATTAATCCACTTCCAATTTCAGTAAACCGACTACGTCCACGCGAGTTGGATGAGTCAGCTGAAAAAGACAAAAATTTTGGATATTTTTCAAAAATAATTTCAAAAACTGTCCGCATGAGTCATACGAGTTGTCTAAGTTATTTGGAAAAATTTATAAACGTTATGTCTTTTTTCAGCGTATATGACATTTGTGACAAATACGAGCGATAGGGAATGGTGTTTGTCGGTGAAAACTTTTTGTCAAGTAGTAATCTTTTAGCATAGTATACCATAAAATGAAGCGCATTTATGGTATGGCAACAAGGGAAACGAAACGATTTCAGTTGATCAAAAGTTCGTGACGTTGATCAGTACGAGTGGCATGTTTACGTGGGAATGTGGGCTGCCTCATTGTGATCTTTGCATTGTGTTATAAGGGCTGTCGTGATACTTGAAGTGAAATCCTTTCTACACGCCATAGCAGGATATATTATATACCTAGTTCTTGATCATGTAATCTTAGAGGGAAATTAGAATTCATCGTGTTACAGTAAACGTAGATTGCTTCCGGAAGGCGAAAATTCACAAATAGTATGCTGATTCACCACCGATAGTCTATAACCAGTTATAACTGGTTTCAGTTGCTTACAATAAGACAACAGATTGAATCAGTTTGCGCCTTTAGTGTACAATGCAGAGAAGACGGTAAAAGCGAGCTTTCTGTGTGTAGACGTTATGCAAAATAACGAATCTGTTATTTTTTTAGTGATTGTGTCCTGTATTGTCTGTTGCTGTTCTTTTTTATTACATTTATTCACGTGACACTTAATATATGGACATGTATATGTTGACTTACGAGATACGGAGCTACGAGTTTGTTAAAGTCATAGAATGATTGATTCTGAATTACGTGATACTTTTTTCTTATGCAACATGAAAAGGATAAAATTTGAATTTTCCAAAAAAAAAGGAATGAAATAAATACAAAATGCCATCAGCCATTACGTGAAAGTGGGTTTGAAATATTCCATTTTACTTTTATTGACAATTCCGTATAGCAGATGTTACCAAGTAATAGATATATCTATAGAGATAGAGCGTCGCGACGTCGGTTTACTTGATGCAGGAAACTCTCATCCCTCAAAACCGTCGCGACGACAAGACGTCAGGTGTATAGTTAAGAAAAAATGGGAATCGTTTCGAGGAACTACGAGGCTGATGTTATTATTATTTAAATCCCAGGGACAAAGTTTAATTGAACGTATTTATCAAGAAGGAGAACCGGAAGACGCTTTGGGGTATTGCCGATAAGAAAGTCCAACGCTTGAGCGTCGTGGAAACTCGAGTCGTCCTCGGCGCACCCGGAAATTGCGACGTCTTAAACGGAAGACGAACTTCGGCAATCGGAATGCTTTCGAATGACGGCTTCACGCGGAAATTTCCGTCCTCTGGTAGAAGCGAGAATTAACTTTGAACATCAGTGTCGGCACATTCTCTGACCTCGTTGATAAAAGGTCAATGGTCAGGAAATAGAAGAGAGGGAAAAAAGATATGGAAAAAGAAACGTCTAACTTGGTTAGGACATTTACTCCTTAACCCTTTATCGAACTTGTACCTTATCGAGGCGACAATTTTCGTTCTATAATATATCAAGCTACAAATCATCATGGCGAATATTGCAAAGCTTGAAAATTAGTTCGTGCATTACGATGGCACCAATCGATTGGCATAGATTTCCAATCAATATTCACAGCGGACTGTTGTATCACATATGCTTTTCTCAAGTGGAACTTAATTTTTTTTCCTGAATTTTTATATACATACAGAGTGTATCAGCCCAGATGCACGTTTGAGATTTGCGGTGAAACGGTGCACAATTTCGAAAATCTGATGTCACAACCATTGAATATTTTTTTATTGCGCATCGAATGGGCATATTATTATTGTTCGGTTAACTTCCGTTCGCAAATAAAAAAAATAATCTTAGCCATTTCAAATGATATTGAAAAAAGTTAAATGCAAAAGTTGTAGAGCAAGAAAAAATAATAGAGATGAAGAAAAAATTCGGACGGATTGCACACATAATAAGAGAGATATTTGCGTCCGAAATTTTCTCATTTTTTGACAAATTCTTGATACTGGAGGAACGCCTTAGCTTCGTGCAGCAGCTTCACGCCGAACTCACGATTCGCAATTGTTTTGAGGTAAGCGTTCAGTCAGACGCAAACCCGTACAAGGTGGCTAAAACATATTACAATGCTATCTTTCATTACAAGTTAGAAGCCAAAGTATTTCTGCTGTAGATTTCCGTGATCCCGGATGTAGATTTTGGAGTCTTCGTCTTCCTGGACCTGGATTTTCGACCCTTCGTGTTCCTCGCCGTAGATTTTGGAGTCTTCATGTTCCTCGCCGTAGATTGTGGAGTCTACGGCGAGAACCACCAAGACTCCAAAATCTACGGCGAGGAACACGAAGGGTCCAAAATCTACATCCGGGATCACGGAAATTTACAGCAGGAATACTTCGGCTTCTAACATGTAATGAAAAATAACATTGTAGTATGTTTTAGCCACCTTGTACGGGTTTGCGTCCGACTGAACGCTTACCTCAAAACAATTGCGAATCGTGAGTTCGGCGTGAAGCTGCTGCACGAAGCTAAGGCGTTCCTCCAGTATCAAGAATTTGTCAAAAAATGAGAAAATTTTGGACGCAAATATCTCTCTTATTATGTGTGCAATCCGTCCGAATTTTTTTTTCATCTCTTTTATTTTGTCTTGCTCTACAACTTTTGCATTTAACTTTTTTCAATATCATTTGAAATGGCTAAGATAATTTTTTTTATTTGCGACCGGAAGTTAACCGAACAATAATAATATGCCGATTCGATGCGCAATCAAAAAATATTCAATGATTGTGACATCAGATTTTCGAAAATGTTTCACCGCAAATCTTAAACGTGCATCTGGGCTGATATACTCTGTATATGTATATAAATGAACGTTACTTACCTTTCGTTGCGCTGGGGATTAACGTATCCTCCCCAAAAAACACTTACGTGTAAAAAACTATGCCACGTGCAGGAGTACTGTGGATTCCTATAAAAAATAGTATTGAAATCATATTATTATTGCCAAGTACATAAATCACTACATATCTGCTTATTGTATGATCTAGCACTAGCCCATCATTTTAATTGTATTTTCAAAATTTCCTATAACGTCTTCGCTACTTTTTTATTTTAATGCTGCTTTTCGTATTTGACCATGATTTAATGGTCATTTAATAATTAATAAAAATTTAGGTGATTCCTTATCGAGTACTACTTGGGGTACGAGTACCGTGCTTTACTTGATATAAATTTGCGTTCATTATGCCAGTCTTCAAAGTCAAAACCAACGTCAACTTCCTGTATAGAGCATATTAGCAATAACTTGTCAAAAATAACCATGGTAAAAGCCTAATAACAAACATGATAGTCTTAGAATACTATTATTGTACTAGGGAGTAATGTATGTCAGATGTATATTAGACAAATGCATATACAGTATCATAGGGATAACGCTGATCCGGTTCCTTTATGAAATATCTACGCTCTTTTAAAAAAAAAACCAGTTAACCAATTATTTATTAAAATAAAAATTACATGGAACAGTGCAAAATTGCTAGAATATTTTAACATTTTTTTGATAAATTTCATATAGATATGTAGCTAAACGGTATAGTTTATTAAAACTATGAAATATGCATGTCGTGACTAGAATTATAAATACAGTAAAAGGTTTTTGAAGCTTTTATACAGTTTCTATAACAATGTTTTAACAGTATGTACTTGAAAGAAGGATTTAGGATAGGGAATGGCTGTTTATCTTTTTAGATATCGATTGCAGGAGTGTGAATGTAAAATACGTCAATTCCAATGGCGTACAGCATACATATGCTAAACGGATAGAGCCTTGTGTGTTGCGATAGATCATGGTATTCTGGTTTCCCACCCTTATCAAGGGGAAGCTCTGGATAGCGAAGCGAAACGAGCTTTGTAAAATAGCCTCTCGTCAAGTTTCTCGCGGTAGTAGATTCTCGTTTGTATCTTGAAAAATTTCAGGAGTTGTTAGTTTCATGAAAGTGGTTGATAGTAGCAGCCGTGAACATAGTTTAGTGTTTATCGTGTTATGAATTGCCTGCACTATTTCTATGGAGTGACTTGTCACGTTTGTCGATCATCCCCTATCCTCGCAGTCACAGGGTCGAAACTGCTTGAGGTTCCTGAATGGCGGCTGCCAGTAAATGCATCCCTGATCTTTCTTCTGCCTGACAGATACAACCCCGTTTAAAATGGAATCTACTGTAACTCGGGCACGCGATAAGCAGTGACAGAGACGTATCTGGATTTCATACTTCTATAATACATATCATCTGTTTGTAGATTTTGCACGACCCAAAACTATTAAACTCAATAGCAATAGACAAGAACAAGGTGAGAAGAGAAAGGATGCAAATTCGAACAAAGCAAAATCGTTTGAGAAACATGTGAATAAATAAAAAAAAAAAGAGAAAACACTAAAAAAAGAAGGAGACGATACAAGAGCGGATTATCGCGATGCTTGAGAGAAAAATAAGGGTGGTTTCCCTAGAAGAGTCGCGAAACTTTTTAAAACATCACTTACCGATTTTGGTGATATTTTCATATTTTCAAGAAACCGAATCCGACTGGGGTAATCGCGCGGCACATTCTCACTCTATCTGGACTAGGTATAAACGCTTTAGAGTGCAAATGAGGCCTTTGACTTTTAAACCGGGATACTAGAAGGATTGAGAAAACATATAAGGTAGTAGGACAAAAAAAGTATCTAAAAAGATGCCGGGGAGAATTGACACTCACCAGTCATTTTTCAAAATTGCTACAGGACTGTTCACGAAAACCACCCTCTAAGTAAAAAAAAATCAATATATTCAGCCAGTTACATGTGTTCCAACACGACTTTAAAAGAATTTCGGAATATTCAAGTGCCCATTAGGTTTTTATACCATTCCAGTTCAGTTCAGTTCAACACTTCAGTTTTTATACCATTTCTTCATCTCTCAATGATGCACCCCCATTATCTTTAAACCGGCATACAATTAGCTAGCGTTCATGAGTACTGTACACTTTAACAATCTGGAGGTTCAAGTAGCACTTGAGTTAACAGTTCTTGGCACCATTACAATTTAGGCCTTTCTGATTCACGAGGAACGTTTCTCCTGTAATTCTTATGGGACAGATACATGAAGAAGGTACCTCTCTGCAAATCCACCCTAACCTCTACATGTCGTCGGAAGTCGGTGTATTATTACCCTACGGACAGGTAGTCAAATTATGGAAAGAGGCGATTGTACGATTTTTGAAAAGAGGTACAACATAAAATAGTAAAAAGAATTGTGAGCTTCGGGAGCCAAAGAACGATTTTGTCATACAAAATTCAGCCGAGTCGAGTAAGCATTATCGAAAATCAATAATAGGGTACCGATAGTTCCGCTATACTATATGTATATACGTATATACTATAGTATACATAGATATATTACAATAATATATATAATACAATGGTACACGGAGAAATGTTGGTGGGAACGTTTCTCTAAAAAATATGGTAGTCAGTAATTATTAGATTGCATAATAAGGGAAACTTATTCAAAAAATGTGGGAAACGTTTCTATACTATATAATCAAATGAAATGTAATAAATAGAGCTGATTGAAATAATAGAAAAATTCACATTGTATACGAGATAGCAATTATCAGTGTGGACCTGCTGCCAACCTGACGCAGGGTAGGGTAGCCTGGGTACAGTCGTAACAGGGTACGGTTGAAATAAAGTGAATATCTCTCGAGTTATGTACTATATAGAGATTATGTATAAGGATTCTTTCTGATATAATACTGCAGCAACCGTAATGCAGGGCAGTAGCTATTTATGGACTACCAATTAATAAGTAATGTTAAATAGTAAAGTGAATCACCTAGCTATGTTCGTAATGGATGAAGTAACTAATTCAGTCCTTGAACTATAAAATATCGTGGGTTACAGCGAAGAAAATGAATGAACATCAAACGAACAATATTTTTTTATTTACATATAAATGCCTTACATCAAGTTTACACCCATAACTTTATGATATAAATTAAACCATCGCTTAAAGTATTCTGATAGATAATAATAACATGTTCGTAAAACTTTTTCAAAAATTCACCCATCCCATATGCAGTGAATTCGTTCACTACGTCTGACAGGTACGATAGTTATAGACGTTGCATTCATGAAATATGAATACTTTCTTACTTCGAAAAGTTCTATTTTGACCTCTAGATAGTTACTGAAATACACACATGAAGGCATCATTACAGTCTGAGAAACTGTATAATTCTTTGGACTATACACGATTGTACTAACTGCAAGAATATTCATGACCTGCAGGACATCTCAAGGAACACTGACCTTACGCATTAAGACTTTTGGGTTTCGGCCATTGACGAAAACAAAGCGACAGGGAAAACCATGCCACCCCCTACTTTGCAATACACTGTAACTGAAACTACACAATATACGACCCTTTCTCATAATGTGTACGCAAACGCTACTAGGCATATAAGGGATACCATATGAGCAACTATCAGTGCTTTATTAACGGACTCTTTAAGGGCTGACATACCTCTGCGCGCGCTGAAAACCGAGTAACTTTGAAAAATTATTATCAAGGTATATGATGAAAAAAATTAAATTCTTTATTTGACATTTTTTTATTAACTATTCAACTATAAGAAACAAATTTTTTAATTTTTTGTTTATTAACATTATCTTTTATGGGTATGAATGGACTACTGATGAAAACCATGGCGCCTCCTTGTCGACATCATAACTTCACAACAAATTATCCAATCCGCAAAAATAAGAAAGGATCTTGTAAAATAATGTAGTAGTTATAGTCTGACGGAGGGAATTTTTTTTAAAAAATAAAGAAATTACAATATTTCAAACTTTAGAATGCAAATTAAAGAAAAAAATTAGTGTTTAATAATTTATAAAAAATAGTCCAACCAAAAATTTAAAAGAAACTCTCATCGGACTATAGAGAAAATAATTATTAAGATTTTAAAAATAAAGTTAAAAAATATTGAAAATTGACTGAGTTCTCATGCCAACACTGTCTAAAGCCGTAATTTCGAGAAAAACGCATTTAAAGTTTCTGGTAGGTACATACAACGTGAACTTACGGCAGTCTCCCATTTCAGCTTCGTACTGTACACCTTCTTCCTTTTGTATCTTCGTGTTTTTTATGGTTTCTGCAATCTCTTGTCAATTCTAGCTTCTTTCGTGGATTGAATTGATTGTATCCTGGCGTATTTCAAACGGTTAACAACTTCTTTCGTGAGTGGCGCGGCAATTAGTCGGTAACCGTCCTAACCCAATTGCTATACCTTTGTAACGGAGTGGAATTTTCTTAAAATTTTTTTTGAAAAATTCTTAAAAGTATAACAAACAAGAATCTGTAAAAAAGAAATCAGTTTTTTGAAAATGCCAGGGGTATGCGAGCCTTAAATTATTTAACGGCTGTATACTCGTTATAAATCCATACAATATTATGGAAATGTTCCTATAGGCGGTAATATGTTATTTTACGAACCATGAGTGTTCATTAACGTCTTCCTTTCTATGAAAATTGTCACCATAAAATTCAGAATGACAATTATTTTAGTTTATGACACTGCTATAGCTATAATATGTGTGTTTATTTTACTGTACTGCGTAACTTCTTACGTAATTCTAGATCAGTCATTGCATTATGTTTGTTACGCATGCAACATTAATCAATTATGCCTAATCGCTTCGTATATTGAAAATTACGAAGTAACCTCCTTATGCCCAGAGCAATTACCGCCGTATCTAATAAAGTTCATGCTAATACATATAATTACTATGTATAAATAAATTTCTTTTGTAATACCCAATACAAGAATCGTTGCCAGAAAATTCTCTCCTTGTAGATATAAATATATATAATCATGTAACAAGTATAGTTTGAGAACCCAGGCGATTACGGGGCATTCACAATAGCAAGCTAACGTTTTTTTAGCTAATACCTTCACGCATCACAGCATTGAAATTCTAACCTAACCTAACCTAACGAAACACTTACTAAGCTCATCACAACTCCGGATGTCTAGCATTAAAAAAAAAAAAAACAAATTTGGTGTGACAGTCGCTTTATGGGCCTCAAAACATACATTATGTTGAAAAAACTTTGAGATCCGACCCGAAACTATACAATAATTGTTCTCGAACTAGCGGCTGTATTACTCAAACCGTCCCCAAAATATACTTTATTAATGTATATGTATATGTGTATGTATTAGTTGTTTCGTAGTAGTGGCCGATAATTATTACTCATATCAATTTTGTTTTCAGAAATATACCTACGCCTACTCTTAGTTACGTTATGGCAAAATACTATCTGGTTTTCTTACTTTAAATTTCATTGCTTGCCATCCATAGGATAAAAATCATTAAAGGTGATTCTTTTTTGATGAGGGTGAGATATGGGTCGACGTTTAGACATCGCTCTTTCGAACTTCATCCCCACTAAGTATACCAAAAGAAACTAATTTTCTTCGTGTAGTAAATATCCACGGTATTACGTTAAGTAAAAAAAATTGAATACCTTTTATAAGGGTTAATAGCGATATCGAATTAACGCGATATCTTAACTTGTGTAGAAATTACCGTTTGATCACCCTATTAAAAAATTAGGTATCGTACAAATATATATACGTGTTTACACTATTAATAGCTTGTCTATTATTTATTGGTTTTTTATGGGACGTTATTTTTTTACTCACAGCGTCTTCCTTATTGAATAACAACCATAACATTAATCACGATTTGGTTTCCTGAAAATTCAAAGTAGGCATATCTATCCTGCATATACATATAGTTATACACATACAAGAAAAGAATTTTCTGATAATTATTCACGTATTGCCCGTGTAGAAATAATTTAATCTGAGATAGGTCCATCCTAGATCTACTCGATTTGTGTACAACAACTGAGAGTCATTTGCACTCTATAAAGACTTCTCACAGAGTTACATATGATTAGGTACAGGATCAGTGTACATAGATACATGATAAACTTTTGATATGTATTATCCTGAAAAAAAAAGAAAAAATGGCAGAAATCTAGAGATAATGCATATCAAAAGTCTATCATAAATCTATGAAGACTGATCCTACACTTAAATTATAACTCTGCGAGAAGTCTTTATAGAGTGCAAATGACCCTCAGTTGCTGTACTTCAAATGGAATAAATCTGAGATTGATCCATCCCAGATCAAATTATTTTACACGGATTGGCATAGGAACAGAAATTTATTTCGGGCTATACGCGTCTGAGCTATACATATATTCTTATATATTATAAATATATCAGCATGAACTTTATTAGGTACAGCGGTAACTGCTTTAAGCATATCTCATATCTCTAATATCTGTATCTTCAACACTATCTTTCACTTAACCGCATTAGTGCGCTAAATTTTTTATAACTTTACAGTTCTAACTTAACTATACTAGCGTAGTAATCAGATATCACGACTTGTTATTTTATTTAATATACTCTCTGCATTTACACACAACCATATTCTAAGCGACAGGAACCCCACTACACGTCGCGGCAGTATACTATTATTTTTCTCTCAAATTGAATTTTCACAGCAGATTTTACAAAAAGTAGTGTTCGACACTCATGCGGATTGCCTGTTGCTCACTCGCTGGGTGGCTACCCTCTCGCTTTGTTTTCGTCAATGGCCGAAACCCAAAAGTCTTAATGCGTAAGGTCAGTGTTCCTTGAGATGTCCTGCAGGTCATGAATATTCTTGCAGTTAGCACAATCGCGTATAGTCCGAAGAATTATACAGTTTCTCAGACTGTAATGACGCCTTCATGTGTGTATTTCAGTAACTATCTAGAGGTCAAAATAGAACTTTTCGAAATAAGAAAGTATTCATATTTCATGAATGCAACGTCTATAACTATCGTACCTGTCAGACGTAGTGAACGAATTCACTGCATATGGGATGGGTGAATTTTTGAAAAAATTTTACGAACATGTTATTATTATCTATCAGAATACTTTAAGCGATGGTTTAATTTATATCATAAAGTTATGGGTGTAAACTTGATGTAAGGCATTTATATGTAAATAAAAAAACATTGTTCGTTTGATATTCATTTATTTTCTTCGCTGTAACCCACGATATTTTATAGTTCAAGGACTGAATTAGTTACTTCATCCATTACGAACATAGCTAGGTGTTTCATTTTACTACTTAACATTACTTATTAATTGGTAATCCATAAATAGCTACCTCCCTGCATTACGGTTGCTGCAGTATCATATGAGAAAGAATCCTTATACGTAATCTCTATACAGTGCTTTTATTGTATCATTAATACTCTATACAGTAGTACGCTGAGGAGTATCGTACTGAGACGCAGTCTCTCCGAGACTGTATATTAACGTTTACTCTTCGTTAGGTTGGCATGAAGTCCACACTGATGATTGCTATCTCGTACACAATGTGAAATTCTCTATTATTTCGGTCAGCTCTATTTATTTCATTTCATTTGCTTATACAGTATAAAAACGTTTCCCACATTTTTTGAATAAGTCTCTCTTACTGTGCAATCTGCTGCTGGCTACTATATATTTCAAAGAAACGCTGCCACAATTTTTTCTCCGTGTAGAATAGGCTTGGCGTAAATTTTAATGAGCTACTGAAATAGGCATCTCTCATGAAAGTAGTTGGACCCTATTAAGAACAAGCTGTAGAAAATATTTTGCTACCTTATTCGGTTTTCGCAGCGAAAAAGTTAAAGGGGTGTTGGTGGGTAGGTACAGTATAAAGGCAATTTTAAAGATAGCTAGGCCGTTGCACGAGCATAAAAGACATTAGACAAATCCTACATTAATAAAAAAATAGTTGTGATCCGTTACCCATTGTATAGAGGGATCCATGACATAGCCGACCCGAGACTGAATATAAAATTAGAATCGTATTGACAACTTAAATAGTTCCATGAATGTTTACAGATTTTATCTCCGTGTATGACGTCACAGAGTGCCATTTAACAAGATAGTTATGATTGTTGGTACCGGTTAATATTACTTGCCACGTTCCTTGGAGTAAGCTCTCACGTTAATAATAATTTTCAAAGTATGTGCACTTTCATGAGATAAAGTCTACGTCAATTAAGATGGAAATTGAATCCAAAGGAAAGACTCTTGTATCTGTGAAAAGAGTCAGTTACTGCTATTCATTGTCTTCCTTCTATTTGTTCGCTTTCTATTCTCAACTTCACTTCTATTTCTCGCTTCCGAAGCTTCTGGACATTCCCTGAAGCACTTGGTGTAACGAATCCTTCCCTTAGGAAGATTTCTAGGAGGGTGGATGAAATTAGGAACCTGCAAATTTCGCGGTTTTGAGTCGCCCATCTTTTGTCGCCCTTGTAACTTACCGGTGGTGCTTAATATTTTTGTGATTATTCTGAAATCAGACCTACGTGACTACTTGAGGAATTTATTACCTCTTTTTTAATGGCATAATTAATCATCCGAAAAATTACGTTTTGTTATTCATATGTATTTTTGTTATTAGGGTCAGACTCTATTGGAGACTCATGCGGGCAGTTATCACGTGGGTTTGTGATATGGACGAAGGTGCATAATGATTTATCATTAATCCATTATTTCTAGAGATATCAGGGATTACTGAACGACGAGAAAACGTATGGGAACATTATTACCGGATTAATTACAGGATTATTTTTATCGCTCTTTTTATAGACGGTGATGATAATCAGAAAATTAAAATTCACATATTCGATAATAGTAATAAAAACTTGCATTGTTTTTCATAGTTTGTTAATCCACTATTGTTTCTAGGTACATGACATTTTTACAGCTCGTTGCGTCTTATTGGCACGAGCAAACAATCGTTAATTTAATAATTAAGTGCGCCAATAATTCTCACCAACATTCACCACTTTACGCTTTAATGCATCGTTCGTTTTGTGCAAATCGAATGCAGAGCGAGCCACTGTCGCAGCCGTCGACAACAAAATGCCTCACTTGATGGCAGCTTTGACAAACGAGCCGACGAACTTTAACCGGCGACAAATGGTCGGGCGATACTTGACAATCCGGAAAACGTCACACTCATTTCAGTATTTCTTATGTTTTTTTTAAATTTATTTTAGTTTTCCTCTTCCATCCAATCAGTATTAATCGATTCGCAGTTACATTGCCAAGAGCCCTTAAGACCCAAGCGCAAAAAGAATTTTTCTCGTCGATCCTCAATCTCCCACTCCATCTGTTTTTTATATCCTCTAAACTTTTTCTGTCTCGCTATATCTTGTTTATCAGTGTATATATGTATACATACTCTGTGAAATCTGGCCATAGAGACTCCAATGCGTCACGTACCATGTGTGTTAAATGTGTAGCTGTATATAGTTGTGCTCCGGGCGGATTAAAAATTGCAATATTTTTCACGTACGATAAAGGTACAGTACGTTGCAAAAAAAAAGGTGACACCAGCTGCAACTCAAACATCTTTAAAGTATTAAAGCGTTACCATTGTTTTCTCATCGTACTGTACCTAACACGTTGACGTACGTGTACGCTTCGAAAAATCCTACAAGCATGTCACAATTTTGCCTCTAAAAGCCCACGAGAAAAAGGCCACAACAAGAGAAAGCAAGCAAAACTACAGGAACATTACAATCAAAGTGAGAAATGAGTAGAACGAGACAAAAAGAAGCAACAAAAAGTAATATTATTCCACAATAGCGTACCACGTATTACATTTCATTTTATAGCCGATGCACATGTCCATTTAACAGCGAGTAGCGACCACACGTGATGTCTCATTTTCATTGCGCAATGTCCTACGTATGTACACTTGTGCTATATATGTATACACGTAGGTATAACAGCTAACTGGACATCCACGCCGTCGCTATATACATATATGTATATGTATACACATTTTTTCTCTCCCTCATACCGTCCACTACTTGGACTACCTATACTATTATAATTGTACATGCTACTTGTGCCTTAACCTGTATCTTTTGTTACATAGCTATATTTAGTCTATCTGTTTATCTATCTATCTGTACCTACTTACCCACTGACTGCAGTCTATGGCGATTGGTGACCGTACGTTATACTTGTGTTCGCAGGCCCGCAGCGCCAGTACAAGTAGCTTTAGAAGCCTGAGCCAGGTACTTACCAAAGATGACATAATCCACATAGCTAGAATTAGAGCTAGCTACGTTAGCGCGATAGATTAAATATATCTAGAAGAAGCTAGACACTGCATCGTACGTGCATATACATTGTATATTAGGTATTAGAATAATTGATTTTTTTCCAAAATCATTCATACACGCGTTTATGTTACTTGATAATCATAAATAACGTCAGTTGAATCAATGATAGTATATTAGATATGTATTTAGTCACGAGTGATGAAATTTATGATTTTTATCATTGAATACTGAGTGCATCCCCTCCCTTCCCGTATAGAAAATAATGATTTATGTATATAGCTACATATACGTATACTATACATAACACTTGCACGACACCATATTATAGGTGAATGATGAATGGGGCATGCACGAGAAAAACGTAATGATACGAACACTTACTTTGCATGGTTTTACATTTAGACTGTCTTGAATGATCTAGATGATTTTTACCCACTGTTTCGTCTGACTTCTTTGTTTCTTGTTCTACTGTTTCTTCAATCTCACAATAAACTCTTTGTGCTGTTTAATTTGATACGAGAAATCGCTATTGAGTATAGAGCGAGAATTTTTTTCGAAAAAATAATTAGTAAGTACGCACTTCCGCTATTTTATTCTAATGATTCCGAGATGAAACTATATGGATATAAATATTGCTTGTAGATAAGTAAGAGTCTCGTTACGGTTCGTAATATCCAATAATTACCATCGCCTGGGGTACGTGATTCTAACCTAATACTTCCTAACCTAACCTAACCTCACTACCACATGGATGAATACGGTCCGTTATCTCGGATAAACACCTCCAAGACACATATCTCTTTCACGGCAAGTCGAGCTTTGAAAAAGCTCCGTGCCGCAAGGTACTTGCCAGTAATTTGTCTGAAGCTCGAGGGGCGAGATGATTCGTGGTAACCCGACTTTTAACGAAGACGTTAATTGCTACTTACAATAATGAAACCATAAATGGACAATCAGCTGTCACGTGGAATTCAGCACGTTGAGAACAAGTCCCCTCGAGTCATGAATGGCGTCTTGGGAGCCTCATTCAGAGAGTTCTCATGCAAGGTAGTTAGTCGGGTATAAATGCAACCCCTCTGTCCACCGAGGACCAACAGAGGGTGACCCCGGGTTAGTGACGCGTCGCAGCGCCTGTTGTCTGGTGAGGTTGTCGATCGATGCCCCAGGTGTACCTTCGTTCAGTGGTTGCTTTAATTATTAATCTACTGAACTGCTCATCCTCGCTTCCTATCCTCGCAATTACCTATGAGTGGACTGGCATTCTTGAAATCCACGGACTGTCGTTGCATCTTTTTAAAGTGGTCGCCATTTGTCAGTCAACTATTCACATTCTTCTCACAAATCTTTGTCCTTTATACAGCTTTTTTTATCTGTCTTTTCGTGTCGCTGCTTCCACTTTTTCTTTTTCTTCCTTTTCTTCTCGTCGAATAGCTATATATCTAACATCCTCGTCACTACCGCCACCTTCGCTACTCGGAAACAAGGCACAATGGGAATCGTATTGAATTGTATCTCGAGTTTTATCAAATGGCAACTTGATATTTCATCATGTGTGTTCGCGAATCAGGTCACATCAATAATCGTATAAATAATATGTAAAACCGTCTGGCGATTCGAAAAAGGGGAAATGTTTGAAAATATGTTTCTTTGGTACTTTTTTTAAATGTTTTTCGGTTCGTCAAATTCGGGGATGAAGTGTACTCTGAATTCGCGAGTTTCGTGGCAGACGTTTTTGACTATTTCTTCGTCCCTCAGATTTTTCAAGACGTCTATATTACAATATGTCTGTATTGTCTTGAAAGACACCACACCCCTATTGCCATAAATACGCGATAAAGTTTTCCTGGGCTCAGCCGCGTTGTTGCATTTCTCATCATCTGCTTGACGGTACCTTTCAAGGGTAGTTGCAGCGGCGGCACCCCTTATTGATCCTTCCCAAAGCGGTTTCTGGGTCCCGTCGCAAACACTTAAAGAAGATTTTGTGGGCGGTCACAAGCGCTTCGCAGTGAGGCGCCAATAAAACTGCTTAGCGCGAGTCTGCATGGCTACGAGGATACGCGTATAAGATGTTTACTGGTCGAAATAAACTGCCCAATAATTTAAGGGTTGTAACGGGATGAAATCGTGTACACTCCAAGCAACACTATATGTATGCATGGGCGTGTAAGCTAATAATTAATTTTTTGAAGCTTGAAAGAAAAATATAATATAAAATAAATGAGGTGAATTCAATTAGTGGTTTTTTTTTTAATTAGATAATATCATAAAACCTGATTAACATTATTCCTAAATATAAAAGTATATAGCGGTCAAGGCTGTAATGAATTTTTATACCGAGGACAATCAAAATTTGGATAAAACATTTAACGAGCCAATTTATATATAAATGTTAAAATGGAAACCAATAAGTGATATACTTTCCGTCGTTTATACCATTTTACGTGATGCAATCCGTTATTCGAGAAATCTATTACCCGGAAGGATTTGGCCCGTTTATTTCGGATAAACTGGAGTCCACTATACGCGACCGATAATTTCAGCTGATTTACGGCTCCCGTATATAAACTGTAAACTGCGATGCCTGCTCGGGTTCTCCTCTGACAGCAAGTGGATACGTATATATCGAGCGAATGGCACTTGCTGCTTTACCATATAGGTATGGATATCCGATACAAGCCCAATTAATTTCTCCAGCGCTTAAACCACAGATCGGGATCTTATACCAGTAGCCCATTAACCTCCAAGCTCCGACGTCCTTTGGTCCATATCGCGTCTTAAAGGATTTAGGTACAACTTGCACTGAATTCGAGTATGCCTCTTGTACCATAACGAACACCTCGTCCTGCTGATTCTCTAATAACGTTCCATCATACTCCACATCCCCTGCCACTCGGTACCTCACAATCTTCTAGCGTTGTATTAAAAAAAAAAAGAATTTACAAGGAAAAAAATTAGACGAAATTTCAGTTTAGTGGACATCAACATTATTTTTAAATTCATAGATACATACATATGGGGATCGATAGAATGACGAATTGTTTGAAAAATAACAGTTATGAATTTTGTTTAGTAAAAATAACAGACCACTAACGGTCGGTAATATTTTATTGATTTTTTAATAACTTGACTACAATTGGTTCTTTGTTATTGTAAAAATAGCAACGTCCTTAGTTATCTCTAAAAATAGTATCTAGTCACGTGAGAATCTTTGATCCGTGTCGTAATCTCTTTTTATTGCGTCACACGGTACACGTAAATGACGGACAGGAAAGCCAACGGCAGTTTGCGATGCAATGGAAAAACAAACCACCCCCTCGGTGGCATAATGGAGTTTAGGTGAGCGATGGTGGGTTCGTAATTTGCTTGCGCGAGCATAGCCAACGTAAGCGGAGCAGAGCGACGAGTAGACAGGCCATTAGCCCTCAAACCCTCGAATACCGTCGCTTGCATTTCTACCTACACTCACACCCGCCCCCATTGGCCTACTCGTTCGCTATACATGCTAAGCTTTTCGCACCCCTCGGAAATTTTATGGTGGAAAGGTAGGGTATGTGAGTAGATGTCACAGGGGGTTACAAAGTTACCTGGCCTCTGCCTACATCCCTGACGATGAATATTTAAATGTCATTTTTATAGGGTGGATTCACTCCCTATCAACTTTTCCTATATCGTTTAAGATAAACAAAGAGAGGTTGCTACAGCTGACGGTTATTTGAGTCTGATGGAAAAAGAATAAAACCAGAAAAAGAGACTTGAAAACTCAAAAAAAAAAACATTGCGGTGCAGCCAAAGTGCAAATAGGATGCTCATTAGTCAAACGAGTCTTTCGCCTTGATGAAAATATTGCATGATTTCATGGAAAAAGAACATAATTCTTTTTCCTAACCACCCGTAATGGACAGAAAAATGAAAATTATATATTATGTATAATATACTTCGTGAATTTACGTATTATAGAAACTGGTAATAATTTATTGTCCTGACTTCATTGTTTTTGAATACACGATACATTGTGTTGATACAGGATACAAGGATCATATGAATATGTGGTCGCTGGCGTATATTTTTGAAATCATCCTTAATATTCTGAGTATCCCATGACTGCTGCATTTAGTCGCCAGTCATCATTTCCATGAACTCTGTAAACAGAAGAAAACGAGCATTCCATTTTTAAATTACGCATCCATGCACACTGTGTGTCTATATCGTACATAACAAGTGTATACTGTATAAGCGACAATTGACTGTAATATTCGTAAAAAGTTCCACTTTCTGAACTCTGCTCTAAATTAAGTAATAATTATGAAATTTCTTTGCGCAGACGTGTAAAAAATGAGCGAAAAAAGCCAAGTACGGAAATACAATATTTGGAGAAAATCGCATTACAAAATTACTTTCTCGTGAAAGCATTTCTAATCCAATTTCTCTTAAGAAGTCTTACAAAAGATCATGGGTTCAGAAACGCAAGGTACAGTCGACAATGACGACCGCAATGTATTGGTACTAAACATACGACAGTTTATAATTTCAGAACCGATCGATCCGCGAAGATGAAAGTATGGCCGACCATATCTATATATGAAAGAGCCTTCATCTTAGGAGAGGGTGGGGGATCTTCGCGAAGACGAGCAATAGGTATATAAGTGGCTCGTCTCTTTTGAATAGACGTATCCCTTGAAGTGGGGGAGCCAATATTAAGATGTCCAGGTTTAATCAAGCCTTTTCAAAGGCCTCCGACGACACAAAGCCAGTCATAATTAAATCTCTACGCGAACTCATTTCATTGCGTATATCAGCGTAATCGAGAGCTTTTGTCGTAGAGGATAATTTATATAAGAAAATAACGTAGATATCATAATGTGGGGTAAATGAGTGTAATATGCTAAGAAAGTTTTTTTAATAAATTTTTTTTACCGTCGAAGTCAACTGTTCCAGAACCGTCGGTATCGATCTCAGCAATCATACCGTCCATCTGATCAGGTGTGATTTGATCATCAAGAGCGGCCAAGATCTCACGTAGGGAACTGGTTGGGATGTAGCCATTGCCTTCTTTGTCATAGAGCCTGAAGGCCTCTTTGAGTTCCTTCTGCAGGGCTTCGTCGTCTTCCTCCTGGAAGTGACTGGCGACGCGGTAAAACGAGTCGAAATTCAGACGTCCACTTCCTGTTTATGGAAATGAAGTATGCTAATTCTCAATTTATTTTAGAAGTTTGGGTTACATTGAGGAAGGGTCGTTTATTACATCGCTTATGGGAATAAGGATATTGTTGAGTATTGAGTACCGCAAGGGTTATTGGATTATAATTTATTTAGGATTAGAACTCAGGAATATTTGCATTACGGCTTTTGAGTAATTGTTTGAGTTGACAGGGAAAGGACAGACAGTTTGCGTATTAGTCCATTTTACATATAACAGCATCATCTAACGATAATACACACATTAAACAACCCTTTGCACATCACATTGACATATATATATTTTTAAAAGAGCATTCTACATTTTATTTAAAAAATTTCAAAAGACTCAATGGTCAATGTTGCTTATTATCAACTATTTAAAAAAAATAATTTAAAAATCCAAAAGATATTTATTACAAGTGAAGAGGTTTTAAGATAAATTTTAAAAGATCAAAAACAAAATCTTTGTGTCTTTTGATAATAACGGTAGCATAAGCGGAATCTACCAAGAGGAACAATAATAATAGTAACTAAGGGTTAGCTCACGTAGCATCCATTTTGTTCAGAACCGTCATCAGTCTAGGGCAGTCCTGTGAGACGAAATACACAGACTCACTAAGAAAAACGAAAATACTCAAAAGTCAGTTCGTAAAGAAAAGCTCCAACGGCTACTGACAAGACTCCTGATAAAGCTTTTGAGAAGAGTGAATGCACAAAGTCGACCCAACTCTTTTCGCAATACGTCAGAAACCGGAGCATTTACAACTGCCAGCATAAAGTCGGCGATATCTTCGTAATATCGTGACTGCAAACCAATTTTTCCTTTGGAATTTTGCACCTCGACCGATAATAACGTCACTATGACTAGGATTAGCAATCTTTCGAATTTGCCTCAAAAATACGTTGCTGATATCAATGATAGAAGTTTTGGACATTTTTATCCGTATTTTTTTCATAACCATTATTGCCTACGTACATTTTCTAGACTATAGTCATTTCGCTGTTCTCTCCTGAATTATTTCACAAAGTTTGCCAATCGAAGGATCGATCGGCTTACCCCTCGACAATGACAGTTAGGTAGGCCAGGCAAGCAAGAAGTCAAATGAAAACAGAGGATTGAAAGGGGAAAATAATTATTTAGAAAACATTTATATCCATACATATATTCATACCGTCTTCATCTTCCTGTTCGAGCAGAACTTCAAGCTCGTGATCGTCAAAAGCGTGACCAAGAGTGTTCAGAATTGTCCTGACCTTCTCTTTCTCGATCTTACCCGATTTTGTCGAATCGAACATGGAGAATGCTCGTCTGAGCACTGAAAATAAAAATCCATAGAAAACATACACGTAATCACAATAACATGGACCTCAAACTTTTAAAAATGTGACTACCGTCAGATTATTTAGGGGTTAGGATTATGTAATATTAATACCCATAAATTAAATTAAATATTACTTTGCCAATAATTTCTTTCATAAGATTTGACTAAATATCCTTTATATACAGTGTCTAATATAACCACAATGATATGTAACATATACTGATAAATATATGTATACAGTATACCGTAAAAAAAAAAAGAAATTTATCAATTACAAGGTATACATTTTTTCTAGCTTTTCTTACCAATTTCCAATCGATAAATTGATAAATCAAATAAGAATTTCAAATCACCGATAATTGTCATCAATAGTCTTATACTTACTCTGAACTTGTTCCTCGTCCTGAAAAAAGAAACAGAAATAAGACAGTTGTAAAAGTCTAACTGTACTGCTGTTTTATTTAATGAAATAAAGCACTGTAGGATTCACGTTAAAAAAGTAAAAGAGTAAAAAATAAAACAAACCATTCTGTTACTCCGGTACTTGGCACTTAGAACTGCGAGTGTCTTCCACTAGTCATTCCAGCCGTGGCAGGTAACTTTTATAAGTTTCTGAAGAATCTTTTTCCCCCTCTCCACTCTCTCATGGCACCCCCCCCCCAACCCCCCACCACTTCTCCAAAAGTATCCCTCTAAGCGCTGATTTTCGTAAAGTAATCCTTGACTATAATCTATACGAGTCGTACGACCGTCGCTCCACTATCCAATCGTATAATCCTTTCTGAATATCTGTAAAACTATAGCGAGTAAAATAACATAGGGTCTCCATAGGAATCGGTAGGAAAACACTCTCGTTCCCTATATCTACGTTATATGTTAGGGGAATATAGTAGTTTTTAGACAGCGTGTTCGAAAGAAGGGGCAGACGGCTATTTCAAACCGTTCAGGACTATGATACTGCTGCTTTCCACATGACTCCGCCCTCGTATCCGGAACGAATGAGATTTCTTTTATCGGTTCCAGATACCAAAACACGCTACTGCGAAATATAATATCGTCAACTTTGATTTTGCTATATACATATACAGAGTTGAAGATATAAATAAATTCATTTGGTCCGCCATAAGGCTACAGCATAGCAAGTAACAAATAACGAAAAATGAAATATTGAGTATTTTGAAAATTTATATTTTACTTTACTTCCTAATTAAAAAAAAGACTTGCTTTCGAATCGCGATTGAGATTTAAAAGTTTTATTTCAATAAATAGTCCTGTATTAGTTATAAATCAAAACAACATATTTAATTACAATTAATTCTTTTATCATAATATTTTCGGCAGTGATGCTTGTGATCTGTCAAGAACAAAACATTGTTTAAGAGTATTTTCAAGATGGCTTCTATCAAATCGACTTAAGAGTGACTGATTTTATTTTTTTGTCTGGTTGCACTAACGGTATTTCGAGAATGCGACGGCGCTCGCGGGGGTGGAATCACGTGTCTGTGAAGCATAAAAAGGAACACATAGGGTGTTTCAATAGTATTGGAGAGCGGAGCGGTAAGTAGATGGGACAAGGGGACTATAATTATCTCGCCGGTCTCGTACGTTGGGACGCCTAAGTCTGCCGACTCCCCATGAATTATTATTCCAATAAACCAGGTTATTTTTGGAATACCGATTGTCTGTTTGTACCGCGAAATTTTTAGATTCAACAAAAATTTACATTTCGATACAGTCCCGTCATTGTGTGTTATAAAAACAATAAAAAGGACGAGGACCATACAATTTGTTAAAAATTATTTATTGTAATGATATTTTTTTTCAAAATTTACATTATCGTAAAATAAAATATATCATTTTCTACCATGATTTCACGTCAATGTGACTTATTTAGATCGTGACGTATTTATTTAAAAAGTTTTACATTTCTTACCGCGAACTGTCTGAAACCTCATATATCCTGTCCGCCATTAGACATTTAGCGTATTGAACAGAACGAAGTTGGGATCCCTCTCAGCGATCCTGGATCCTGAATCGTTTTTACAAGCAGCAATTTATTCCGTCTCAATTAACCCAGTTTCATGAGTCAGCTCGTCCCGGCGCCGGTCCACGGGCGTTTTCATTTAATTACGTTCCTGCTTATCGTCGTTATCCAGAGGATTTCAGGCTGAGTTGAAATAATATTTACAACTGGTCGCTGAGTGATTGATACAATCAGTCAAAAATGATCTATAATCGGTCACGTTGCAAAGTTGAAAATTGCTAAATTTGAATAATTTGTAAAAATCACAACGTCCTTCGAAGCAATAAAACTCATCAAAGACACACGATGACCACAGTGAAAAAAAAGATTCCTACTATTGTTACAAGACCTATTATTATTAGAATTTCAACAATAGCGACTCAGTTTGCCCACTGCTCATATTTTCATATCGCGTGATTAAAAACTTCAAATAATCCAGAGCACTATTTCTCCAGTTATACCTGAATAACCC
Organism: Cephus cinctus; assembly: GCF_000341935.2. Classification (NCBI taxonomy): domain Eukaryota; kingdom Metazoa; phylum Arthropoda; class Insecta; order Hymenoptera; family Cephidae; genus Cephus; species Cephus cinctus. The sequence continues at coordinate 307,460 of NW_014332943.1, read as the reverse complement.
AAGTGAAAAATCCTAGATTAACTTATATATAGAGTCTCTGGTAGTTTCAGTTTTAAGTGAGGTTAGATTGTTACTTGTCATAGGTTAGGTTAGGCGGTGCCTATGCTCTCCGCGATATTGCGTAAAAATGAATTTTGATCACGGGCCAGCAAATGCGACTTCCACCGGTAAATCAAAGGAATCCCGACGGCGTCACCACGGTTTAGTACACGAAAAATAAATTCCAAAAAGTAAGTTCGTGCTTCGAGAAATCAACCAGGACTTATTATCTGCTGGTGCTGGTACTGCTATTCGCTTCTCCGACGTTCTACCTAACCTAACCTAATACATATGTATATAAAATGATGTAGTATAACACGTAGTAGCAAGTGCAGTTTCCCCAGTTGGAATTCCTCCTCAGCTTTGAAACTTCGAAATCGAGTTCCGATCGACGTTGGCCCAGTTTCACGTTCCAGTCGTAAACAAGACCCGTTTTTACATATTCCAAAGAATTTGTTCTGGATACATGTGAGTCTGCTAAGAAAATCATTAGGATGTTGAGTAGTCAATATATCAAAGTGAAAATTAATTTTTAATCTCCATTCACCTGCAGTGATTAGTTTCAAATTTTTCTGAATGTCTTTTTTTAATTTCATTTTGCCGCGAGAAAACGGCTAGTTCCTACACGAAAATATTTTATATATTACATGTAATTGAAAATATATGTCGACACATATGTTCACGTTTATATGTGATATACATTTAATTTGTATGTAAAAATGTACATTATTTGTACAATAACTATATACAAATTATATGCCAAATAAATTTGTTTATATGAGTGTACATATTCTACTGTGAATATAAGATACAATATATATGCATATACGTATGCGTGCATTATGGACCGGTACATATACACAGAAACGACAAAACAGAATACAATTAATTATTTATATTAAACACAATGGGATTAAATGTGAAATGATTATACGAATCAATATTGGTATAAATATAGTACATATACATAAATATATGTAATATATATTGTATTTAAGTATGTTATATATAAACCAAAATGTGAACATATACATTGATCGATATATGAGCCGACATATATATTAAATATACAGGGTGTTCCGAAATTACCTGACCAACGGGGTATGGCGGTGTTCGGGAGGCACCACTGATCACGAAAATGACCTTCTTTTTCTCCGGAAGGTCATAGTTTTTAAATGGGAGCAGGTCAAAGTTGACCAATCAGAGGGAGGCGTCAAGAGAAACGTAGGCACCTGAGTGAACTCTGAGTTTTCTTCCCTCGCTTTTGTTTCTCGGTGGTTTCGTGCAGGATGACGTCAGCTGAAGATATGCCTATTGGAAACAAGAAACAAGAAACAAGCCACCGAGAAACAAAAGCGAGGGACGAAAACTCAGAGTTCGTAGGTGCAAACGTTTCTCTTGACACCTCGCTTTGATTGGTCAACTTTGACCTGCTCCTATTTAAAAACTATGACCTTCCGGAAAAAAGGAAGGTCATTTTCGTGATCAGTGGTGCCTCCCGAACACCACCATACCCCGTTGGTCAGGTAATTTTGGGACACCCTGTATATTTAATATATAGGCTACAAATATTTATCGCATATATGCATCAATTTATATGTGTAAATATATATGTGAAATATATTTGAAATTACATTCACTGTACATATATGTTGAATTTGATATATATTCGACTTATATCCAACATATAATTATTTATAAATTATTTTTGTGCGGGTTACTGTGAAGTAATCGACATTTTTTTTGAAACACGAGGAAACTTGATATTCTAGGCGTACGCTGAGCAGGGCTGAATAAAACCAGGTAAAATGTAAAGTAGTATGAAGTATTGGGTGTTTAAATAATTACATAAGAAGTGTGTAACGAGTGGTTTTAAAAAAAATCGGAAGGTCTTTATACTAAGCAAGTATATTTTTCAAGAATCTTGTTCCTTTATTTCTCTCGAATTTTCATCCAGAATTATTTTAAGAAGGCTTTATCGCGATTATGGTAATACTTCAAAAGTCTTTTACAAAATGTATTCCATTTCCAGGAAAAAAGAAAATGAATAGTAACTATGTATAAATTGACATGTACAAAATGGAATTTGTAAATCATCATTTTAATCAGATTAGTCATCGACTCCCCCTTAAGCCATTTATTAAAGTGAAAAGAAGTAAAAATTTTGAAGTCTCGTGGAAGATTCAAAATCTCTATCTACATAAAACGACCTCCGAACCAGTATACCTATACATACTTATTATGTATAAAGTGACAAAAGTTCTTAACAGAATATTAAAGTGATTAATTATAATAACATAATTAAGTCCAAAGACTTGTTTGGTCTTGCTTAGAAAGTCGTAGTGAGCACGAGCACGTGAAAAGGGCCAAAATCATGAAAAATCCGATTCTAATGTAGTTCAATACTCTGCGCAGGCTCGCAACAAACCAGCGGACGGAGTGGGACACGTGAATCAGAAAGGCACTTCGGGACAGAAAGCCCCATTAACCGGAGGACAGAAAGCCGTGGCAGGAGCGAAAACTGCTACGAAACCGGCGCAGAAGCCAACTGCTCAAAAAGGACAAGTTAAAGTCACACCTAAGGCAGCATCCGTAAAGACTGGAAAGAATAAGAAGAAGGGACAGCGTCAGCAGTACGACTTAATTGTTACCATCAATTTGGTGAGTAATTAGGTAATCAAAATACAAGTTGAACATCAGTATAAAACAGTATGTTTAAACATGATAAAATAGCAAAATTAAAAACTGTCCAGATTCCATATGACAAAATTATAATTCACCTAATTCTATTTACTATATGTAGTAATTCACCTAATTCTGTTCTATGTGTATATTATGCTGAAATTAAAAATTAGAAATTAATTTATCCAGATGAAGGCGGTAATACGGTATAAAAAAAGTTTTAGCAAGACGGTTAAACGTAGGTACTGTATGGTACTACTGGTTCGTCGATAAGGAAACTCTCTGCAAATCCTAATGAAAGTTCATAACGACTATTCTTGCGCGTGCCGAAGCAAATGACGGTGCGAGCACGTAAACGTTTATGATTTATGAATGAATATCGGTGCCTGGTCGTCTCTAGTCACGACACGTGAGTCTAACGAGCTTAATTATGTCGGAGGCACTCCCTTAATTAAGCTAATTAATATTTCACGTTGAAAACCCATGCAGGAACGTCATATACCTCGCGTGCGCTCTATCGTTTCGCGTCAAACGTAAGAAAAGGGGCCGTCACGGAACGTTCTTACGAAAATGTGTGGGATCCAGTTTTACATGGCCCAACTCTACATGGAATAAGGGGATATTATGATTTCTTTGGCTCCTTAACTTGAAATTTGTCTGTGTTTTTATTTTTAGGAGAAACCAAATAGTGTATGAAGCTCATTACACTAACTACTCCAATTCCCGCGACATGAAATCTTTCAGCTGGAAATTCACAGTAGTGGTTTCAATTGATCCTAAAACAACTGATACCCAAGCAAATGATCAACAGTAGTTTGGCCCCTACATATCGCTGGCGGGGCTTATCCCAGCATTACAATATTGTGTCGAACGATTCTTTTTAACTAAAACACCATCAGTATCAATAATAATGCAATACCCTGAATTATTATTGCTCCATTTTTGCCAAAGTTTCTAAACTAAACGTACTAATATAATAATTATTGCACCATTCTTTTCAAATTCAAAGATAATAACAAGAAAAACCGTCAAACTAACTGGCGCTTTGGAAATCGAAGTATTATTTAAAAATTCATATTGTTTATTTCTAAATGTAACACGTCATATTTCGAGAAACTATAGCAGTTAGAGCAATGAACCTCACACGCTATTTTATTCCTCGTAAGAAATACAACCATAAACAATTGTTAAATCAAGAGGCCGAAGAAATGGTAATCTCCTCTTATTCGATGTAGTCCATGTATAGGTAAACGTGTAGAGCTAATCGTCTATAGTTTTGCGTGTACAGTTATTCCGGGTGGAGTTCGCTGTGTGAAACTGGGATGCTCCCTACGAATACATGATATCTAGTGCCGTCGATAATAACGAGAGCTACTTCATCCATGAAAAGTGGCGACATCTTAATTCTTCCCAAAGCTTTTGATCTTCATTCCCCTCTAGTAGGAATTTCATCCTAATATTGTAAATTTTTTAAATTTTAATAAGCATAGATAAATAGAATTCCAAAAATATCAAAGAACCAATATCGAACTGTGTAATTAACTTATCAAATGAATATGGGTATCATATTTACTAGTTATTCAAGTGTATTGTACCACCTGAAAGTGGTTGTACCATAGAAATTAAATAGAGAAGCTAACTTAAATTGATGCAATACTCCTGAATAATCCTATATGTAATACGTAATTGGCATATTATTCATCATGCGAGCAGTAAATAGACGGAAGAAACTTTTTTAATAATTACATACGCAGTAGAAGTATATATAGTTACACATATATGCACATTGTTGAACTAAGTCCAAAATTTGTGTTGAGAGCTACAGAATCACAGAACACACTACACTCGGTGTGTATAAAAACACGAGGAGACAACCAAGCAGCGTATTAAGGCATCTGCACACCGAATATACGAATAGAAAAAGACATAGACAGAGAAGCTTCGCGTGAAAGTGACCATTTGGTATTTGCCAGTGTGAATCGACATGTATAACGACAGGGACACAAAGCTGCGCGAGTGCCGACCAATCGCGTCGCTCGGCCCAGTTTAAAAACAGCCGAAGGCTACACGAAGACAGGCATCTTTATCATTTTCGAGTTTAACGTAAAGAAGAGCTCTGTGACGAATTATGACAAGTGATATGGAGTACAGTGGCGGTTGACAAACGTGAATTTTATTCCTCTAATTGGATCTAACCTCTCTATTTTCGTCACTGTTTTGCACCTGGCTTTTCCGTTTTATCTTTGTGACTTTGAACTTTTTACGTTTTTGTCACTTTCCACCGACACTACGTACGACGGTACGCCGCTCCCAAATAGAATCTCCCAGATTCTTATTTAAATATTTAATCCCGAATTACGGCCGACGGAAGATAAACATTGATTTTACTCTAGACAAAATATCGGACGCTCAACCGTTCACGAGTCTACGAGTATTACCTTTGGCTAGCGCGATAAAAGATTCCGGCGACTTCGCCTTCAGCGGCTCAACTGTGTAATTTGCCTCAAGTATTGCGCTGATAGAATTTTATTACGATACGGAACAAACTTGATTAACATATTATCAGTGTGTTGTCTACCTACTGGAAAAGTCTCTAGATTTTTCGCGGGAGTTTTTAATTTGAAAATGGCGGAAGGCACGTGCACGGAAAAGAAGTACACGCACGAGTACGGAAGATTGAGAAGACTTACCAGCAAGATCGATGGCCAAATCAGACAGATCAGCGTAAGTGATCCGTAGATCGTGGGTAGTCAAACAAATATTATTTTATAGATGAAACATCAAAACGAAACGATAGTAACCAATTCAACCTGTGACTTAAATTCTCTTAAAACTTTATTATAAATTTTACCACCTAAATTACGTAAACACTAATATGAGACCGAGTATTTTGCCTTTATTAGTCTGCTATAAAATGGAAAATTTTGTCTTGTGGCCGATTTGCGCTCGTGAAACCTGTAAACGTCGGACCTCACATCTGTCAGCTTATTTATAGCAAGCCGGAAGTAGGTGGTGCTATTAAATTTCTTCATTCTTTTCGTTGTTCTCTTCTTTACTTTTATTTTCACGTCATCACTTCGTCTCTCTTTTTCACCAATTCAGTTTTCCTATTTTTTTTTCATGCTTGTACATCGTTATTTATCGAACGCGGACGACGCTCTCATCGTTGCTAATATCGCGCCAGACATTATTAATAATACGGGAAGTGACCTCTTCGTGGTAGGCAATTGGCCAGATTCTAGCCCACCAGCCTACTGGCTCACCTACTGCTAGTTAGACCTGGCAATTCTTACTTTCAGTGGTGTTTTCATCCCTAGTGGCCTAACGCTATAATGGCCGATCATAAGAGGTACACTCACGAGTATTGCAAACTTCGGCGGCTCACCAATCAAATCGACTTTCATATACGCAACCTCTCCGTGAGTTTATCTTAGCGCATATCGGGAACGTAATTATAATTAATTACGTGCAATTATAATCTAATTGCATATACAATACTATACACACTAAATATTCAGCGTCTCGATATCGAAGACCGTATAATTTATGAATAAAAGTGCTACTGGTGCCGTTCCAATTAATTCTATCGAATATGATAATTGCTATAACTCTCATCTACAAGTGCATCGTTTTTGCAGTGTACTACATGACAAAAACAACATTTTTATATTGCATTCATGTTTGGTGTGATAACCAAGAGACATAATTTATTTTATCTTCTTTCAGTCTGAATATGGTCTCACGGAGGATCAAGTTGCGGGTAAGTTGATCATTTTTTAGAAGTTTTTTTTTATTAATAATCAAAAATCCTTGTAGCCATTTATTCTAACATTTGCCATACACCCATCCTTTGTTTTACGTTTTTTTTCTTCTTGCCATATGGATATATGTACGAATCATTATGTACACGCGTGGTTGAGTATGGAAACTCAGTATCTCTGTGAATCAACGAACGGAAATTGTTTTATAGATGTGCTATACAGTTTTGATGCAGGTTTTACATCCCTGAAATATATTTTGTAATTTATCTTTAATATATATAATGTCCATGATCCCTTTTTAAATTAATGTATAGTAATGACGATAACAAGCAAGAGATTTCCAAAGCAAAGTTTTGCTAAAAGTTGTTAATTTTCAAATTATTAAAAAAAATGAAGACTAATCTATCAGAAGTCTAATTAGAATTATAAATGTCTAATATATCCTTGGCCAACAACCTAAATTCTATCCCAACTCTAATTCCACATGGATGCAGACCAAAGCGTCTACTAATTTGTGGTACAGTGCCGTCAACAAAATTTGACTCTTGTTACGTACATACTATTACTATGTATATCTAATATCCTTTCATTGGAACCCAAAACTCTCGCTAATAATATCTGAGACGCCTATGTTACGGCTTTTCCCTACTTCGTTAGTCTGACTAATGAGCAAACGCGACTACTCGAAATTTCGAGAATCAAAATTAAAACGAGCTTTCATTGTATTTTATAAAGAGTTTAAAAACGAGCATACACATACATAACCTATATACTATGATATTACATAGGTATACGTGGATATTAACATCCACGTGTATAAGAACCGACTATTATTAAAAATTCCATCAAAAGTAGAAATAGATATGTATCTTTTGAGAATAGCTGTACTGCGAAAGTTACTTGAAATTTTCTCACGGTAAACAAATTTTATGCCAATGGCATCTTATACGGTATTCACGACACGCGCTTCATACTATTCAGAATTTTTTCCCTCGAGCTACAAGACTAGTCGATACGCGATTTACCGATTTGTTAATGTCAATTGAACTTTTATTAGCACTTGATGATAGAAGGTGAGGATAGTGGGGGATGAATGGTAAAAGAAGATCACGTACGAAGGAGCCACAATTAATCATATCAAACGACTTTTTGAAACGCTTACGAAAACAAAAACACCGTATACCAATTTTGAATTGTTGCATGAAAGTTCGAATTTTGCATACAACTGCACTTAAGAAAATCACTTGATTTGCGTGATATTTTTGCACTTTAAGAAAAACACCCGCCACTTGAAAAACAAGCAGCAACGGCGACTGAGAACGAAGTGCAGACGACTGAAAGTTGAAAGACGAATTTGCAACGGCAACTTTGTATATACAAAAAGATAGACATAACAAAGTGTCGACACACAATATCACGATTAGATCGAAAAATAAATTCATCCGACTAAAGCGGATTCTCAACGTGATGTAAACAGAAAAAGCGTATCTTCTTATCGATCCTTAAACAAAATAGTGAATTTCAAAGAGGCCGGATTTCCACCCACGCGCGGACATTTCCGTTTCTCGTATTCGAACGACTGACAACTTGCGAATTCCACCACGTCAAGCCGTCACTCTCTCTTTGCGTGATTCATTGAATTTTTTCTGGTCCAAAGCAAACTTCAAGCGATTGCGAAAACCGGCCTCCCGAAACTGGCCCAGAATCTAAAAGAGCCACGTGGTCGTCGGTGATTGCATAAATTTTGGAATATATTTCAAATTGAAATTTGCCTATCGTAGAAATTTTAACGATTCACCATATAGCATGATGTATTGCACTATTACCGCACTATATTGTATGCAATGTAATGTAGTACGATGTGAGCGGAGTCTATTAAATAAAATACGATGGCAGCCGACTGGGTTCCTGGCTGCTTTCCCAATCAGAAACACTAGAAATTTCAATCGGCACCGTCCAGTGGTATTGCTGAGTTTTAACGCGTTGAAATATCATAAAATTTGGTACCTATATCTAAGGTCAAAGTTCATGAGGATTGATCTTACGTAGATGGTTACTAAAATCTCGTACCATGTATTATATAAATTATTCACTGCCCTTAAAAAACAATTCTTATTATAATAAAATAGCAGTTACTAATTATTAAACCTGTATAAGGTTATTCGCGAGAAAGAGACCACCCGAAGCTGGTTCTACCATAGCAATCAAATGAACAGACTAACTTCAGGTTTTTCGTGAATAACCCTGTATATGTGCATCTGCAATGCTGCAATGATCATCTGTAATCATTCTCGATGGTAAATGACTATCGCATTTTAGTCTAAGGACAAGTACACCGTTAGAACTTCACAGTTTTGATTTTTCAAGAACAAAAGTAATAAAACATTTTACACAAAACATAAATGGAAGCAATTGCGATTGATAGATATGCAATTTTTTTATTCGCCATTTTTTAAAATATTTTTTTAATTACTTATTTGAATGAGCAACGAATTTCGCGTAGTAATAAAAATTAATTTATTTGAAATTCAATTATATGTATTGTAACGTAATTCTTTTACCTTATGATCCGACACCGATAGCAAAACACGCGAGAACGACTATCTTCGAGAACCAACCTACGTTACCTTCGGCCGTCCACCCGTCGTTCGTGCATCCGCAAGCCAGGCGGGCGCCAGTCAATTATTTTTTCACCGGGAACTGACGAGCCGGTATAAACTGGGAGTTGGGGTGGAACAGGCCCAACTCCATCAAGAACGAGAGCTCTGACGGAACCTATCAGACGAGGCGATAGCTTAACGGATCCTGTCCATTTTTGGGGACGCGTAAAATCGAGAAACGCAACCGTAGGTGCTGATCTTTGGGGTCGCGTAAAATCAGCAAACGCAACTGGATACACGAACGGGAGCGGACGGTTACGGAAATGCACGGCCGCTCAGGCTGCTAGGTTTGAGGTAGAGAGGGTCGGAGTAAGAGTTCGGCAAATAGTGCGAGAGACGGAGAGCGACGAACCGAGAACGTATCAGAACGAATCTTAATTGTCTATCGAGATCCCTTCACCAATTACTAAATTGGGAATCCTCACCGGAGCTGGTACAGCTAATCCGTGGAGGCCGAGAACTGGATCCAAAGGGCACTCTGGGGAGCGCTGCACTAAGGCATCCGGAGCCGCCTTGGGACCGTGATTCGAAAAATCACGTCACAGTATATAACTAAAATAAACTTTCGTTATTGCTGGAAAAAGACAACTTGGATGAACAATGGAAGAGGAGAAATGAAGGAGGTATACTGGTCGGAAGGACAAAGATCTTCGCTTTGAAGTTTGCAGATGACGTGGCTGTGGTAGCAGAGGACGCGGAGGGCTGAATGGGATGCTGTGGGTGTTAGCACGATGCAAGTTAATGTGACGAAAACAAAGGTGTTTGTATTCAAGAACGGCGGAAGGAGAAAGAAGGGGGAGGTTGGGAAATATGGGAGAAGTGAAATCGAAGAAGTGGATGTCTATAAGTATTTACGATTCACGTATACGGTAAAAAACTCGTACACGAAGCACTTTAGTAAGCTCGCGGGTAAGGCACAGATCGCTACTAATGCAGTTTGGGGGAATATGCATAGGGCAAACATAGGAAACCTAAAAAGAAGAGCATACCTAATGGACATGATGGTCAGAACGATTCTTATGTACGACGCCGATATTTGAGGAAGGAAAGAGAGGCAGAATATTGAAAAAATGGTAGGGAGATACGCAAAGATGATGCTGGGTGTGAGTAAATGCACAACGGCGTATATTTGACGGATGGAGACGGGCAGGCAGAAATCGGAAGTGGAAGCCTGGCAGAGAGCTTCAAATTATCTCGTAAAAATTCTCAAGATAGAAGACGACCGTTGGTCAAAAATATGTCTCAAAGAAGAATTGAGAAACTGGGAAAATGGGAAGGAATTGAAGTGGATGAAGGAAGTGGAAATGCCATTAAGAAAAGTGGGGGATGGGGAAACATTGCGTGACCTGAGGGAAGGGAGAGAACCGCGAGAACTTTTAATAAGGATGGATCAAGGATGCAAAACAGCTGAGGATCAAACGATGCAGGAGGATTGGAATCGAATTGACGCATCGAGGTACGGTCCAGAGTACAGCGAATGGACAGGTGCGAGGGGATATGAGAAATATTCGGACGAGCACAATTCGAATCTCAAGGACAAAGAACAATGGGCGAGAATTAGGTGCGGTAACGTGGAACAGGCGGGGAACATAGGGTACGGAGACGTTAAATGTAGATTGTGTACAGCGGAGAAAGAAAAATTTGAGCATATATTGGAATGTAAAGACTTTAAAAGAGTAGTAAAAGCGGATTTGAGGATGGAGGTGAAAGGAATTTTGGATGGAGGAGAGGGCGCCCGAACGCAATGGATGCAAATTTTGGGTGGGTCGGTAAGGGTGAAATTGTGCGAATATTGCAGGATATTTGAAAGAACTGCAAGGACGAAGGGGCAAATAGAGCTATGGGAGAATGTGATGGGACGGGGATAGAGCGAGTCATTAGTATTAAGTGAAAAAATCAAAGGATGTAGGGAATTGCATTACCGAAGCTAAGTTAAGTTAAGCGAAAATTTAATATTGTTGAATGGTTGTAAGATTCTTAAGCCTAATAAGGCAAGAACAACTAATAAAAATCTAATCTACAATCTAATCTATTGCTGAAAAATGAATATATATTATATATGTATGTGTGTAGGTGCACATAAAATATTCTCTCACAATGAATGAGACTACACTCTCATATATTTCTTTCTACTTCTATTCTGTATACACAAGTACATATATACACCTCCACAGTATATGGTACATGCCTTTAAATAAATTCCATCTATACAATTCAGCAGGCACAATACCGGGGCAGTAACTCTGAGCAATAAAATAAGAATATCGGTGAAACATTGATAGAAGTTATGAACAAAAAAAGAAGAGAAGAGATATAATATCCAATTGAAAATAGCCGCCCGATTTTCTTTCATCTTTCTAGTAGATATATACCAAACTTATGTATCCAAAAGGCATATTCAAATACGTGAAAATATTTGTCTCGTAGATTTTTCTAAAAATATGTAAAAATATCGAAACGCTATAACGAAAATGCGCGCAATTTAAAATTGGCAAAAATGCATTGGCCATATATTTAAGGGCATTGTGTCTGGCGACGTGCCACGATTGGAACGAATCTCTCTCATGCTCCATTGTCCCACATCCTTCTATTCCTCCCCGTAACAACATGTACCCATGCACCCCATGATTAATAGTTATCTCGATTCCGCGAATTCCAAGGATGTATATACATGTGTATATATACTGCCCTCAGAATCGCTCGTGCTTGCCCATTGCCAAATCGTCGCCAGCTTTTTCCATCCCTATTATTTACAGGCCTCCCTTGGCCATTTTCTTCATGCGAATTTATGGCAACCGCACTCGGGACACCCCGGCGGCATTCGTCCCCCAACAAGTGGTTACGGATATACTTATATTTATTACTATAGAAGTATTACCCCCCCCCCCC
>NW_014332943.1:281307-295174 GCF_000341935.2 Cephus cinctus | reverse complement strand
CCCCCCCCCCTCTGTGTATATAAATATACATATACAGTATATTGTTCCAGAGTTCAAGGAGGCTTTCATGCTCTTCGACAAGGATGAAGATGGAACAATTACTATGGCCGAATTGGGGGTTGTTATGCGTTCCCTGGGACAGCGACCAACTGGTAAATTGTTTATTATACTTATATGTTTAATATAAAATAAGAAAGTGTAAGCGGCCACAAAATAAGAACGAAAGATGAAATACTCGTAATTTAACCAGAAAAAATCTATTCTGCCTTTCGGAATGAAATTTTTCATTGTAACCTATTGTGGCTATGGTTCTCTGTATACAAAGATGTATACGGTTATATTGCAGTGCGAAAAATTCATTTCATGAATTTCTGTGAATTTGTCCTGGGGATTGGTACGAGCGTTCCACATATTTTCCTGGTCGTTTCACGAAAGCCTGGGCTCTCGTGCCGTATGAGAAAAGGAACTGCGTTGTAAGAAATTGTCTGAAACCCAAGAGAAATATGAGCGCATTTTCATGATTCTTGTAGCACATTAAACGTGTGCTTTTCTGTTATCTAAAAGTTACATACCCATTATATGTGTGTATATATACCTCGGAGTATTCATTATATTTTACTTCATCTTTTCTTTTAAAGCAAAGATCCTTAATGATGCTCAAAATATTGACTACCTTTTTCGAATATATTTCTGTACTCACCATTTTTGTATTCTTAAACTATTCACTATCCGAATTCTATTTTGTTGCTAACTACAGAAGCCATATCAAAGTTAACGATGAATAATCGTACACGAGATAATCGTTCAACTCGTTAACCTAAATTATTATTAATATTTATTATAAATTATTATAAATATATATTGATAAAGTGGACATTTATTTGCGCATTCGCTGTTAATTATTTGCAAAAATTCACATGTTTACGTTCCTGTAGGTAAATGGAAAAAAAAATAATATCCATTTGACATGCCAACAGAAACGGAACTGCGAGATATGGTGAACGAGGTCGATCAGGACGGTAATGGAACCATTGAGTTCAATGAATTTCTCCAGATGATGTCGAAGAAGATGAAGGGTGCCGACGGGGAGGACGAGTTACGCGAAGCTTTCAGGTACTTTAGTTACGATATGCCTACCAGTGCGGGGCGAAAAGAAATCTGATTTGAATTCGCGAGTGAAAAAAACCACACTACTATCCTGTAACAGCAGATGATTGATGCGCGAACAGTACTGCGCGCTTCGACGATGACAAATCCAGCGAAAAGCAAACATCAAAGAAGATTGATAGGAACCACTCATTGTCAGGAGTCAGCAAATCGAGCGATCTCTCTCTAAATTACCCACGTAGCTCACATATAAGTTTACTGGATGCTTTTTTGCATTTTCTGTTTAATTCGCTCCATTTTATTTCTTAGACCCGTCATAATCTCTGATTTTTGATCCAGGGTATTCGACAAGAATAACGACGGCCTGATATCCTCCATGGAATTGCGACATGTGATGACGAACCTGGGGGAAAAGCTTTCCGAAGAGGAGGTCGACGACATGATCAAGGAAGCAGACCTTGACGGTGACGGAATGGTGAACTATGAAGGTTGGTCAAATTGAGAATGAATACTCTTATAGAATAATTGTATCGAGAGGTTGCGAATAGTATTATAATATGAAGAAAGTGGTATATAAAGAACTGCAGAATATTAATCTTTGACTATTGTAGAATTCGTGACAATCCTGACATCAAAGAATTAGTTTGGAGGACGCACGAGCCAAAGACTACCAACGTGGTGTTCACCATTGAGTGTAACGTCACGTGAAAACCCCCAGAGGAAGCGAGAGAGAGAGAGAGGCAGAGAGAAGATTAAACGGCACCGAACAAGCAGAAAAACCGTCGAATTCATAAGAAGCGCAAGACACACACACAAGGAGAGAGAGAGAGAGAGAGAGAGAGAGAGAGAGAGAGAGAGAGAGAGAGAGAGAGAGAGAGAGAGAGGCAGAGAGTTCGTGCGTACGTGCGCGAAGAGAATACGTGAGATAGTGAAATCGAAAATAAGTAAAAGAAAGAGAGAGATTTTCAAAAAAAAAAAAAAGCTAAAAGATAATGAAAAGTGACAAGAAAGCGAACTTTCTCTGTCTAGAAGCGCTTTACCGTGATCCAATCAATCGACATATGAAAATCCCGGCGAAGCGTGACTCTACTTAATTTTCGACCTAATTTATAAGTTAATCGATAAAGAGAAAAAACAAGGTTGCTCCTAAAACAATCAACTGAGCTTCGTTTAGCGTATCTACCTACCTACCTACTCTATGCTATGATCGTTACAATCGAAATCACTCATTCTTATCGCTCAGCGTAAATTAAAAAAAAAAACCGTTAATGTAAGTGTCGTTTAATTTAAATTCGCACACAGTTATCCTTGTCTCGCGAAGGACAATATACTGTATAACGTCTCCCGCCTCCCCCCTATCGTCCCTCCAACACATTCATTTTTCACTGCATCATTTAAATTTGCCCGCATACCTATAAACACTTGCTACTTCGCGCTTCACACAACCGATCATAGATGACAGTGTGGATGATTTCGAATTGCTCGCCGTAGAATGTAGTGACAGGGAGGAAATGTGAGATACAAAAAATTGTGAATGAAAATAGAAGAGGGAGTGGGAGAAGGGGTGAGGGAAGGGGGGAGAGAGGGAGAAATTACTCGCTGACACGTGTCATAATGACAGAAGGGTTATGAAGGTTAGTTGTATTACGTGCACAATTTGACATATTTTCCGAACAATTTTCGGTATATTAATATTTATATAGAGTGACCATTCCTCAATGAGTGTCGGTGATAAATATTACTACCCATTTCCGGTCTAATTATTTAAAGCGATTTTAATAGTGGGAACTGAATTTTCCAAAAGAAAAAAAATAATTACCCAATCTGATTTGGATCTAGAGCTAGACAATAATTACAGGCATTGAGATTAAAAGCTATAATTTCCCACATATAACTGCATGAACAGGTCACGTAAACACATTATCCATGTACGTACAACGTTACGTATGTTAAGATTAAACTCATACGAATACGTAATCAGTATGCGACGGAAATGAGAAATAATTCACATAAGGTAAATAAACATTCGAGTTTTACGTTAGGCGAGAAACAGGTGCAGTTCTGGTGTAAAGTAATCGTCGAAATAGAGAGAGATAGCGAAAAGTTAAATATGGATACGTATAGTAGAAACGAAAGAGAAAGTAAAGAATAGACAAAGTGAGAATAGTTAAAAAGCAACGGACAAACTCGATAAATCTACTCAACTAGTAATAATATAACGTCCCGAAGACAATATAAATATTTGATGATTTTAATTTAAAAAAAAATTAATCCAAAGAGTGTTTTGAACTTAGAAACCTTCATGGCCTATGTTCACCATTTGCGTCCAAAAAAAGACAAAATAAGAGGATCGAACGGGAGAGAATGTGTTCCAGTGTGAGAAGATAGGACGAAAGGTGGGGGGGGGGGAGAGAGAGAGAAATAGATAGAGGCAGACAAACAGAGATAAAGCTAAAAATTAAGTAGATAAATTATTGTTCGTTCAATTGAATTATAATTTCATTTTAATCAAGGAAACGAACCGTTTTTTTCATTTTTAATAAATAACGTACGGTATTTTTATAAATTACTCTAACATTCAGCGCACGCCAAAGAGAGAGACTTAAAAAAAAACTGGAATACAAAAAAATAAATTTTGCCACGTACCTATATAATTGGAACGGTATTTGTTTAGTGCATGCTCACTAATGATAAACAGAAAGAGGATTACCTGCCACGTATATGTCATATGTGCACATGAAGGATGACGAATAATATTAAATTCGCTCCAAATTCGAGACACATGTGGATACAGATAAATGTACGAAATACGCGTGTGCAGGCGCACGTTGAAAAGTAATTAAATCAAGAACAAATGTGTCTTCCGTTACTTGGATATATTTGATAAAGCGTGATCACAAAAGTTGTTACTTATGTTTGCCGTCATTTTTATTAACGCTTGACGTGAAAATCGGAGCGAGAGAAATCTCATATTTAACGTCCAGTACGTGTATTCGCGTGTATTTATGCTTTTAAAGGGTTAAACGGTGGGATAATGACTAATGATGATCCTATACTGTTCAAATAAGGGGTTTGATTATAAAATTGAAGACGCATATAAGAGCGGTGGTAAATTGAATGTCAAGTAACTCGTGACGATAACGATGATAATCGTAATGACGATTAGAATGAGATTAATGATGATGCTCACAGCTTTTTTGCAAAAAAAAAATATCCCTTCTCATTGATGAATCACTCGTCCGAACGGTGAATACCTTTTAAAAACAATCTAGTTGATATCAAAAATGTTTAAGTACATGAGTAATCAAATAAATACGTATATTATAAAACATACATATTAAATATGCAAGACAACCTGATTAACTTAGATCGAGAAGTAATCATTACCGTTAATAGATTTATGCCTGCATGGCAATCATTTCGCTAAGCGAAGACGTAAAAAAGTCGAGTTTTCTGAAGTCGATTGGCAATGAGAGAAAAGAGGATATAGAAAGATGAAAAAAAAATCTGGATTAAAAAAAGTACACACGCATATATGCGTACTTAAATAATTGTGAGTGTACATTTGTATTGTTAGCGATGAACGCGAAGGCTGTCAAAGTTATTTGCAAAAAAAAGAGAACTGTATCAAAAATGTAGCGCAAATAACGAGAGCAGCAATCATAGGGAAAAAAAAAAATAACTTATGGATTATTGTTAGATGTTAATCGTTGGACCTAAAGGGATTAAAAGGAAAATAATATGTTAAGTAACCAGAGAGCGTGAGAAAATTGTGAGAATAACAAAAACATGCGAGAATGTTATTACGAGAAAGAGAAAAGACATTCATCACACACGAGGAGTTTTATTGTTAAGGCTATCGCGCTAATCAGCCCACACAACGTTCACTTCGTTACGTTTATCAAAAATATTAAAAAAGAAAAAAAAGGGAAACCAATGTTGTCGATTCCCAAGAGCAAAATGCGCGAGTACCAGAAAGGCTATACATAGATACGGCAAAGAGAGCGGAAAGATAAGAAAATATTATAGATCAATACTTAATGAAAAATGAATTTCGTCCCGTTTAAATACAATGGGTTATTTTTTGTTTTATCCTCTCAGATGTTCACGATACATTTTTACGAATAACGTGCACTGTTGCATATACAGAATTATTCACGGTAAACGCACCAGCTGCAGTTGGGCGCGCCATTGAACAATTCCATTAATCGAGTCAGTGTGACCTTATTAAACAAATGGAAGATCGAGCAGTTGATGATGTTAATAATGTTTGATATTAACTTTCTTGTTTTAATGATACTACATTGGTCTGATTGATGAATTCACTTATTTGTGACAAACCTGGTGCGTTTGTTGTAAATAACCCTCTATATATATATATATATACAATAGAGTCCGGGTGATGTATATACATACACATGATTATATATGTATATATATATATATATATATATATATATATATATATATATATATATATATATATATATATATATATATATATATATATATATATATATATATATATATATATATATATATACAATAGAGTCCGGGTGATGTATATACATACACATGATTATATATGTATATATATATATGTACATATATATATCAACGACTAAAGACCGCGCTATTTATTACTACAATATATAAGAAAATGTCTTTCATTACTTCATTATTAAAATTAAAAAAAGGAAGTAAGAGTGAAGTTATAGAAATGCGAATACGTATGTGTATGATTAAAACTGTATAAACTGTATGATGCTATATACTGTATACTGTATTTTAGATACCGTATACTGTATATACTTAAGAAGTCTCTGAATAATATTTCGTATAAGATTCCGTATAAGATAAAGGAAATAAGAAAGGATCAAGTCTTTGAGCAGTTTCTACAAATACAACAGACGTCGAAATGTAAAAATGTAGAGAGGAGAAGAGAGAGAGAGAGAGAGAGAGAGAGGGAGGGAGAGGGAGAGGGAGAGAGGGAGAGAGGGAGAGCGAGAGAGAGAGAGAGGGCGAGAGAGGGAGAGCGAGAGAGAGAGAGAGCGAGAGAGAGAGAGAAACAGAGCGATAAGGGGAGAAATAATCGCCATATGAATGAAATATTTATATTTTTACTTGGATAAAAAAGTTGTAATAATGTTTTTAACTACTACACCAGATTGCCGACGATTATGGACGCGAGACATTTATAACGTTATATTTCTAGGGTAAATGTTATATGAATTATTGTTATGATTCGGTTTATCGAACGACGAGGTGCGTCAACTTGTGCGCAGGTCCGCCGATATATACATATACGTATATATATATATGTATTTCAACTATTTGCAATTTTCTCTTTCGAATTTAATCACCACCGAGCATTCGCGACCATTACTTTATGTATCTAATGGCATCGCGAAGCGTCACGTTCGACGAGTGTGTTCCTACCTTACCGACCGTTGGTTACCCGTACTAAAAGTCGTAATCACCGATTCTTCCTTAATCGCCTTCGGTAACCTTTATCGTGCTCTCCAGAGTTCGCATTCCTGTTGAAAATTCACGGGGTCTCACAGACCCTACTACAAGGTACACACACACAGCCACGGGCACACATTATACATGCGCGCGCGTACACACACACACCGCGGTCGCGAGCGTGCATACATGTTAAACATAGATTGAGATTTTATGAATATGCGCATTAATTGGACGGATGAGAGAAAGTGAGAGAGAGTGAGAGAGAATATATCCAAGTATATCGAGTTCATTAAATTTCGCATTGTTATAGAGGGAAACAAATAATAGGGATGGTGAGAAAACGTAACGATAGGTTGGGTCATGTGTGTCGTTACGTGTATGTGAAACGTGTTACGTGTATTGTCATGTATTGTAATAAAGTGGAACACCGCATATGAACGGAAAAAGTGATGAAAGAAGAACAAATATATCGCAGAAAGGCGAGAAAGCGTGCACTGGTGAAATGTAATACATGTATCGAGTTATCCCTAAATACAGCCATTTTATAATGGACAAAATGTGTGTGTAGATCCACTTTGCTCCCTCCTACCGACTTCACGTATTCGCAATTACTATTTACTGATTGTGTGTGCAACAATATTGTGCAACAAATGTGCAAAATTCTTATCTCTTATATACGTACACTAGCTGTCAAAATAACGTGATTTTCTGTGACTTAGAAAGTTGTTTATTAACATTTAAAAATGAATACCATCGTCCACACAAACGTGTCGTAGGAGTACGATTTCAACATATGAAAAAGAAAAAAATCGCGATTAGCTCGGCTTCGCGATTTCTTATACATTTACTACCACTGGCATGGTCTTAGAAAAAACGGATAATTTCTAAGAGAAAAGGAAACGGGAAACGAGGCAAGTAGGTAAACTGATGTAATGATACGACCAGTAAATATAGAAGCTAATCGCTTAAGGCTGAGACATAATAAACAATTAAATGTATAAAATCTAGTAGTGCGTCTACTATTGGCTAACAGAATCTTTTCTTTTTCATCGCCATTATCATCCTCGATCATTACGGTTGCTACTATTCTAAATTTCAACGATGAACAAGAATGAGAATAAGGATCGAAAGCTCCACGTCGCCGGTGTGCTTTCCAGTTTTCATTTTTTTTCTCTTTTCATGATTCTACTATATGACGCTGACGTTACAAGATAATAATTTATATATTTATACAAGTTGGATAGACAGCCGCGAAACAATCGGCGTAATTGACCGTCCCACGTCGGAGTATGAAAGCACGACTTGATGATTGAAGCGCGCAAGCGTATCCCCTTTTTCACGTTCTGATACGTCTTTTTTTCGTTATTTTTGTAGTTTTGTATTTAATATTTTTTAATTTTATACTTTTACAGCTCATCCCTCAGTAACGTATATCTGTTTTTGCTTGGTGTGAGCTTCTTGAACGTCGATTCGGGAGGAGTTGTCGGCACTTTCACCTGTCCTGCGAGCTGAGGAACGTCATTGTTACTGGGATCCGGACCGTAGTGAAATTCACGGTGCAATTTCCCAGAGTAGAGATCCTGCAGGAAGGATTTGAGTTTTCCAGGTATGAAAATATCCTGGAAGTTCGGGAAGAGATACATGTGACGGAAGCTATCGATCGCTATCAGAGGTAGATCAGATGTGCTCTTTCCCAAGTGTTGAAGAGGATGCGCAAATTTAAGGCCGTCAGCGGTCAGGAAGTTGATATTCTCTAAGAGGATAGAAATTTATGATTAAATACTGAAGATAATTTTTTTTTCAACCCGGTGTGCGAAATTCAATTTTTGCAACACTGTACGGAACTCATTAAGAATCGACCAGTTTGTGTTTCTTTTTGGTGCATAAACTGCAAACTTTCCGTACAGTGTTACAAAAAATAGTATATGATACGCGTGCGGGTTGGTGATTCCTACTCGTGTGACATTTGCCACTCTCACTTCACTCGGACGGCAAACGTCACACTCGTCAGGAATCACCAACTTCCCGCACTTGTATCATATGTACGAGTACTCTTCTCATGTCTGCTTATAGCGTTTTCTCACACATTTTCGCATTTCGCTGTTTATGATAAACAAACGATATCGTAACGATATAGTTATAAGCCACATCGTACCTTTGTGAGCATGTGCGTGCAGTGAGTTACCGAAGCGATAAAAATCCGTGAAAATGAGTGCAGAAAATCAAACGGGTTATGAAATCGGAGATATTATACCAAACGACATGCTCGAAGACGCAAAAAGTGTTACACTGCACTTATTACTGACGAAATTCAAACATCAATATGTGATAACATACAATGAATTTAAAAATTGAAGGAAAACAAAAAAACATCTTCATTCTCTGAAGAAATTCTCCTTGTGTACTTTGATAAGCTATCGAAAACTCTCGCTCAATCCACTACATGAGCTAAATATGCCCATATGACTTTTAAAAGTGTTTGTTTTAGTGGAGAGGGGCTTCACCCCCTTCCCCATCAGGGCCTCCGCGCCCCTGGACCCGTTCACGCCCCATCTCTCCCAATTATATCACAATATACTATACTTCCTTCGTTACTGTAGTTTCTTACAGGTTACGAATTTCGCACACTGAGTTAAAAAATAGTATACAACACGCGTGCTCGTACGTGATCCTCGCACGCGTGCTTTGTCACACGAGTGAGTGTGAGTCGTGAGAGACGCACGTACTTCGCGCACTTGTATCGTGATGTACTATTTTCATCATTTTTATCAAACTCACGTTTCTCGTCAATCAGCGTATTGACCACTACGTCCTTGTATGATTTAACACTCTCGAAATCATCCGGTGCGTGGAAGAGGATCAGGAATGGCAAACCCTCTTCCGTCAATTCTTCGGCATTTTCAAATGTGATTTCCCGAACCAGAGGCACACATTTCTCTTGCGCCCAGATATTTAATTCATCAAAATTTTGTAGACTGCCCTTGTACGTTTCATCCTCATCGTTGGACAAAGCTTTATCCGAACGGAACACTACGATTGGTTGTCCTGGAGGATGCATTGCCCTGCTTGCATCCCTGACAAAGAAACCCAAAATTGTTTCAATTTTATCCTTGATGAAGTTTTATGAAATTTTAATATAAGTGAACCCATATGAATTCTATGTGTTAATGCAATTCCTTTTTCTTTGTGTAAAGAGTGCTTAGGTTATTTTTACTTACGCAAAATGAAAATGCTCTCCAATTTCACAGTTTTGATTGGAGCATGTGCTTGTTAAATAAAAGGAACAAAGTAACTGCGTTATTTATTAACTAACAGTATAGAACATTAAGACTCTATGTTATATGCCTAATTAAAATAGTAATGTATTCTTTTATACAGCACATAAAAGTGTATGATGTATTGGCTATTACAAGGTATATTTTGTAAGTTTTCAAGTATAAATTGTACCATATAAACATTAGATAATGCTTTTCTATATGTTATAATGTGTTTAATCATAGTATGTATTTAACTCACCCAAAGCCAACATGAAATTGACAATCATCCTTAAGATTTGTGGCTACTCTTCGGAACATCTGATACTCTGGAACATCTTTTCTATCAAAGTATCCAATAATCATTCTCTTTTTGTCATCTAATTCATTCAATTCCTTCATGTTGTAGAATTCTTTGATGGGATCCTCCAATTGTTTCTTAACAAAGTCTACAAAAGCATCGACAGAGCGTTGTCCTCTATATTCTCTTTTGGTTGGTTGGCCATTTCTAATTATTTTCAAAGTTGGATACTTGCTAATATGAAATCTGGATGCGATGGATGCTGAAACATATTAAAATTCTAAAATCCTATTTCAACAATTGAATTATAAAAAAAGAGATACTAACATTCTTTATCACAGTCCACTTTTCCCATAACGACTCTTCCAACTTCCGGGAAAGCCTCTCTCACTTTGTCTGATGCCTCATCAAAAATTGGAGCCAATAAACTACTAAAGCGACACCATTCTGCATAGAAGTTAATGAAAACTAGTTCATTTGATGCTGAAAAAAAAATACATGCATACATATATAATGGAATTATTCAAAAGCATTCAAGTGTTCCACAAATAAAATATCTTACCTAACGTCATATCAATATTTTTTTGCGTGAGTGGCGTAGCTCCACCATCTGCAGACACAAATGGTAAGAATGTCTGAAAAAACACAGAGAAAAGGTGCTTTTAAACAAGTAACTAATAGTACTCAAACTTCATTACATATGAAAAATTATTCAATCTAAAAACTAATGATCTTCAATAAGGTATTATACATAAAATAACAATAATTAGTTGAATAATTTTTTATGTTTATGAATGTCATGTTACATGACATATGCCGGTCAATTACGAAACTATTATTATTACATCGAAGACATTTTGAGGTTAGTCCCACTGACATCAGGGAGGAACATATTCACAGCACCCAGTTCGTATTACGTGAAAATAAAATGCCACAACCACATGTAGACGACATCAGCCCAGAAATAACGGAACATATAATTTCTAGAGATCTCGTTTACTTGAAATGTGTCATAAGATGTGCGTGACAGTTTTGGAGGTTTTATTCGGCAAAAAATGAAACAATTCGTAAAGAGGACCTAAGTCCTACGTACTCACCATAATACAGGCATAAACAGCGATTATCGCCTGATGAGCAGTGCAGGGCAGCATCTTTTGAACTTAAAGTAATCAAATAAAAACTACGAGAATGAACATCGGCAGCAACGAACGATGCGCATGAACGCCACGAACCTCATTCGTGTCAATATCGATTCCGTATCTCGAACCTCAAATAAGTGTTATTCGAGATATCGATGTTACTTCCATTCGACTGTATCACGTTGCCTCACGTGATTCGGCCAGTATTAACCAATGATAATAGTTGTATTCCAATTATAGTGATGGTTCAAATTTAAAATGACCGCAAAATAAAAGTTGCATAATTATTGTAAAGTATCAAGTACAAATAAATATTCCATCACCAAATAGAAAGTCAATGAATTTTTGAAAAACTGTACACGGGTATGGTACCCGTTACTGCAAGACACAATAAAGCAATCATTCCTCTGTAATCTCCGTGTAAAAGCGAATTATTAGCAATAGCCATTGACAATGAATACGACTAGTCGAAAAAGAATAGTGTTCCCTATAGTCTCGAGTCCCTGAATCTTTTGACTATTGACAGTCAGGTACTGTAAACTCAACTGAACCTTGTACCAACAAATCTAATCCTTTTCGAGCCCACCTCGAAACACTACGAAGGTTTAAGGATAATTTACGACTGGCAACCGCAAAAGAGTGAAAGAGAAATCCTTCGTGTAATCCACGGATTAAACGTAATTTACAACGAAATCCAATTTCTTTTGCTTATTTTACGGATTCTCATCTCATCGTGAATTGAAATCTGCGAAAACCAGCCCCTACATCTTAAACCCGTTCCTTCCATTTTGCTATATTGGGTATACTATCTGATTGATACTAGTATGCAAGCTGTCGTTTGGTTCGTACTACATATATGAGGCTACGTCTGAAAGATCCATTATGAGGTTTCAAACATATGGGCATAAACACGACAGTTTCTGCGAACAGCTTTGTCAGAAAAGGCAAGAAGCCTATGTAGGACTGCAGAGAGCGGCTCTTTCGGAATCGGGGCCTTATACCTCGAAGTCGGCATTTTTAAGTCTCGCCGCAGGGGTCGAACTTTGATGATGCCGATGTCAATCCCGAAGTCACGGATCGCGCGGCGACTTTTTGGGACTTTTCGCTTAAGCCCAGGGCCTATGGAAAATGAAGGATAGTTGTGTCAGTTGTCTTAAGCAATGAGAGGGAAGAGAGGTGAAAATAAAAAAAACATAACCTATCATAAACAACGTTATCTCAGATTTTCAGTTTCTCAAATCGCTAAAATTGTGACCCTGATTAAAAAAATTCGCGAGGACCACCAACATATCTTTCCATTTCTCTTGAATAACAGGAAGACCTTTTTCCATGGTATGGCCCATATTCTAACCTCTGGAGTAGGGCACCACTTAAAAATTACGGCTCTTTGTTCGGGACTGTGGTCCCTTTGAGCGGCGGCATAGCTACACGGAAAATGTTGACATAAATATCATTTATATGCTCGGCACCCTCATGGACGCACAACTCCGCGCTGTTGTGACGTTAACTCTGTTCATGGTGAACGGAATAAAATGGTAAATCACTAGTCCCACCGGCTATAAAATCGGACTCAGGTGCAAGCCTTATAGGATATACCCTTGTCGGCGCGATTCTCGACAGTTGTTAAATCACACGATTATGGAATCCTTTTGGACGGAGATGGGAAATTTATAAAATTGTAAAGCCACGGAGGTCGTCTGCCAGCCAGAATACAATATCGGTATAAGGATCCGTAGCACTAGGAATATACGTATACAGAGATATGTCTCCAAAGTATCGAAGTCAATTTTGTACGAGGAAGAACTGCAGCTATGGCTAACGTAAGAAACACTTGTGCCTTGGTTCAAGTCTAAAATGGTGGCTCTGACTTTGGGTTCCTGTAGGACAAACGAGCCCGTTGAAAGATAAAACCACACAATGCACCTCAGGACTCCTGGCTTCCCCGAAGGACGCCTTCGGCAAGTGCGGTTTTCGGCATTGACTTTGTGATTTGCCGTCACGATTGGGGAACTGCGTGTCGCTGCAATGGGAAGAGCCCAAGGGGGTCCTGTATGTATATATATATATATATGTATATATATACGATAAAATATATATATGTATATGAGAATGATATAGATGAATTTGTATAAATAAAATAAGTAAAACAGGGTGTAAAAGAAGCGGCAGATTATTTTGAGAAATGTGTGTGTATATATTTTATCAAGTTCCTGTTTGATCAAGACCGACCTTGCCAGGATTCTTAAAGTTCAGGTGGATCTGTTCTTAGAGTCTGACACACAAATCATATCTTCGGCGCTTAGAGAACCTTTCTCTTCTCTTTGGTCCATCTTTTCCTGTTATAGCCACTCCGCAGCCACCCTCGCAACAAAAGCATTACCGCCGTCATTAAAACAAAAGAGGATCGGCGGTAATTAAAGCTGGCTGCCCGCCGGAGGACGGGACTCCCCTGACTCTGTAGGTATTAACTCATTTTCTTGGCCTGCCAGGAAAAGAATAAGCTTCGACCTTTAGGGTCGTAGAATCACTTCTTTTTTTATTCATTTGACTCTCTCTCTCTCTCTCTCTCTCTCTCTCTCTCTCTCTCTCTCTCTCTC
>NW_014332943.1:236184-280534 GCF_000341935.2 Cephus cinctus | reverse complement strand
TCTCTGTCTCTCTGTCTCTCTGTCTCTCTGTCTCTCTCTCTCTCTCTCTCTCTCTCTCTCTCTCTCTCTCTCTCTCTCTCTCTGGTCCGTTTTCTATACGCTTCATAATCTTTGTCTGCATCCATGTCTTCTGCAGCTTGGTTACAGCTACCCGGAACTAAGAAAATCCCAAGGTACCGTACTGGAGAGGATTAAGAAGTCAAAAGTCGTAAATTGAAAAAAAGGGATTTAACGTAAATTTTTAATACTGAATAATTTTCGTACGACAGGTAAATCCGGCAAAAGTCATAGAGAACGAAGAATTCTCGACGACCTGCTGCGAGGCAGTTGACTTCTCTAGGAGGTTCACTTTTAGAAAAACAACACGCCCTTTGGTAAACCTTCTTGACTGAATTTTTTTTCACCACCCGGTAGAGCCCTTCGGTGCACAACCGGTACTCGGGGGAAGTACTGTGCGCTGGTTAAAGTTTGCAGGGGGTCTGTTTGACCCGTCGGTATCAATCACTTCTAACCTAAAAGGATTAACTGAATCCTGAACGAACAAACACGTGCTCCGTAGGTCTAAGAATCCAATTACAGTGGTTATAATTCGCTTGGGTTTTACACCTTGGAAGTTTGAAGATCCCGCCGTTATGCATCTGGGATTATCTATCGATGCTAATTGGCTTACCTATCACTGAACCGAATTATTCTAGCAGGATTAAATGTAGGTACTCCCTGTTTCCGAAATGAATGAAAATTAACGTACTGAGCAAACCTTCGTAATATATGGCGTCATAATATTTTGAACGAACCCACTGTAATTTTTAATAATATTAAGGTGCCCTAATCCTTATCCTTCCTTCATCACGTTCCAGAAATCGTTCCTGTTCGCTGGGATTCAATTTTGGAATTCCTTGCCTCCAGAAGTCACTACTGCCAATATCATAGCCAAATTTCGTACTCGATGCGGCAGGTTTGTTAGGTGAGTAAAAGACGGCTACTTCTGCCATTGACATTGTGCTTGCACGATTGATGCTTTTTTCCTCTTATTATTCTTAATAATTTCATTCTTTTTCATTGATATTTTCTTCGGATTGCTGCAAATCATATGTAACTGTCATACAAAATATCTAATGCTTTATTAGACTATGCACTTATGTGAAACAAAAAATTGTATTTGTGTTACTCACTAAATGTAACGCAATTTTTATCTTCTATTTTCCCTGTGATCTTTAAGGAGAAATAACTCCAGGATCAAGTAAATTACTCAATAATTATTACCATATGTATATATACTCATAAGTATACAATATTTTCCACCAATCATATAGGAATTTCTAATTACATTTTTCGCCCAAAATTGTATTACCATTAGGATCCCCAGATTGTAATACTATTGCCATAAAAAAAGTGCAAATTTCAATCATTCAAAAAATCACGAAGTCACTACTAAACAATCATTACCAATCGTAAATCTCTAACTGCGAGCGTCTTTTCCTCTTAAAACGTAAAGAGTGACAAAAGTCGGCTTGTGTAATAGG
The DNA here is from genome assembly GCF_000341935.2 of Cephus cinctus. Taxonomy (NCBI): domain Eukaryota; kingdom Metazoa; phylum Arthropoda; class Insecta; order Hymenoptera; family Cephidae; genus Cephus; species Cephus cinctus. The sequence continues at coordinate 279,011 of NW_014332943.1, read as the reverse complement.
CCAGGTTCACAATGCGCGACGGTGTTCTTTGATTCCGTAGTTCTCACGGCCCCAGGTTCTCATCGGCAAAGCATCCCGACGCCTTGGGTTCTTTATTCGACGCAACAGGTCGCACTATGACGGGGGTGTCATTTTGATTGTAGTAACCGACAGGGGAGATCAAGAATGACTGCCCGTTGCGTTTTACGGCCAACGAAAAATTTGCTGACCCAATGTCGTACTCATGTAGAAGAACCATTTTTTTCATCCCAAAGAGATGCTGCATCAGGTTCCATGGGTCAACAGGTTAAAGAGTTTAAAACAAACAAAATTCCCGTGATGCATTGTTCGCGATTATGCCGGATCGATCCGGCAGTCTTTTGTCTATAAACAGCGGGTAACAAATGACTATCGGACGGCATTGTTACGTGCGGATAACGGAGGCTTACGAGCCAGAACCGACACCAGGATTCTCTGCTTTAGTCAGCTATAGGCTCTATCTATGGGGATGATTAATGACGCGCGTGTCTCAGCACTCCCAAACCCTCCAAGTAACCTCGCGGGCCTCGTTCCCCAAGTCCAGCAAGAAATCAGCGCGAAAAAACGCTTTCGATTCACTACCGATTTCGTTAATTGGTACCGGAACTGTATGGGACCCAGCTAAGATAAACAGACTATAATCACTGCTGCTGAATGCTGTGCAATCTTTTGTTTACGTAATTTTTTAGGCGACACCGGATTATCGACTTCTACAGGAAATAGAGCCTCCACCCGTGAGACACCTTGCACTGGTCCTGAGCTAATCCTTGTTCTCATCCTGCGATCCGATCCGATTCACCATAAAAGTGGCCGGTATTCACTTACCGATTCCGAGTTACGTCTGGCAGCGTGTGAAAACTGCGAGTTTCGCTCCATTAGTCCCAAAAACTGGTCGTATTGTCGGGACCATTGTGCTGGCAGTATGGTCCTCTTTCTAGTCACGGTCCTTAGCGTTCCTCTTACGGGTCCAGGTTGGAAAAAGGAGCCTGCCGGGACTACTTTTGAGACTACTTGGTCCCGATCATTTTCATCAGCCGATCCAGGCAATGAGCGACCCACTGTCGAAACTTGAAACTCCTCGCGCTGTCTAACGATCCTAACCTGGGTCTAGGAGTCATTAGGGTTTGGCGTCGATTTTAAACACGAAGGATTTCGAAAGCGCCTCTCATCGTCATGATCCCACTTGGAATTCTACCACTAATAAGGATTTCACATTGGAATTCTTAAGACTGAGTGACCATTTTGTAACTATATATATATGAGGATTGGGACCAGTCTTAAATATAGTCACAGGTGGCGAATCCTTAAGGCAACTCGTAAAGTAGCAAACGCATTGGCTTCTACGATTTCCAGCAAACTATAAAAGTCTTGTGAATTATGATAGAGGATTACCCACGGAATAGATTCAGAATGGGGAACATTCACGCATTGTTCACATGAAGGAGAGCCGAGTGGGCCGTTACTATAGTGAATTATGACGTCATGACGTCGTCAAGACGCGACGCAGTTACCTAACGCTGAACGGCTACACCCATACCTAACCTAACCTCTATACCGTCCCCATTACAATAGTTATACAGGAATGTCTGACTTCGCACACGCAAAGCACTTGTTACAAAGTGAAAACCGAATCCTGACCTGCCCTACGATTTGCATCGGTCCAGCACCCTTGAATGTCGTCGAAAAGCGCGTGGCTCGGGGGGTAGGTTTGAAACTCTTACAGCAGTTGGTACCACTGAATGGGAATCTATGAAGAATATCTACGACGCTAATTGGTCACACCTATGGACACGGCAGAGGGACATTCCACTTCCTATCATTTGTTCTTTATTCGTTCTTTTGTCTCAAAGGTGAAGAAGAAAGTTTGACTTTTGAGTAAAAGTGATTTTTTTTTTAATACTGGTTGATTTGAGTCGCAGTTTTCTGGGTTGATTAACAAAAAAAAATCGTTAGAAAATTATAGACTGATTTATATGGATTACATAGCAATCGCGTGGGAGTACTGTTTATCGGTCGAGCAATTTACCCCTAGTGGAGTCGCTAAGCGGCTTATTAGTGGACAATGCTTTTAGTGAACTGGCAGCAAATAGAAAAAGGGTTAACTGGGCGTCACCATTGGAATTTGCTACGACTCTGGTCAAAGATTTACAACGGCATTGGGTAGACTCTTATTGTCAAAAATTGGACATATGTCCCGCAGCAGTTGACTGTTTGTACAATTCATTCAGGAATAGGAGGCCCGTGTCTTTTGAGACTGACAATTTTCAAAAATGATCGATGAACTTGTCGGATTGGTTTGCCAGACGGTTTTGCTTTATATCGAGTTTTCACCATCCGGAAGCTCGTTAATGCAAAACCTCAAAAACTTCGACTGTGCATCTATGGGTTTATTTTAGGAACAAAAAAGGTAAAGAAACGTCAAAACTAAGAATTCGTTTAAAATTGCTGAAAAAAATATTTTCTCTGCAGTAGATAGAAAAAAAATTAGGATATTAAATTGTACTGTTATATGTTGATTCTAATAATCGCCATAATGAATTATTATTCTCTGTATTGTAACGTCGATAATTATTGTATACTGACAAGATAAGACATTTCCGACATTATCTCAGAACCGCAGCCGTCGATTCCCTAAGGGTTTGCCTGAGTAAACATAAATGGACCAGATATTCAAAATAAATACAGCAACATCTTTTCTACACGTTTTTATGTTATGATTATATTTTCAAAAAATTTGCCATCTACAAAATTTACACGCGCCCTTTCTTAATCAGAAATACGATACCAAAATAAATCTGAATTTCCAAAAAAATAAGTCATTTCCCAGTGACGCAAAGACGTTCAATTTATTATTTTATTATGGCTATACACATAATGAAACTGTTTAACGTACAATAACTCACTGTATATGTATAAAAATATTTCGCAAATTCGCAAGCAATTATTAATAAAGATACAAAAGATTGTCATAAAATCTGAAACGAGTCAAGTCACGGGTATTCTTTTACTTTCTATGCGGTAAGAAAGCAGCCGAGAATGAATCTGACATAAAACGATATGCAGCTCGTAGCGTCACGAATCGTCCCACAGTTGTAATAATGGCCATCGGTCTTGCACGATCGGTAGCGCAAAAGTGTCGTCACCCCAGGTCCCCGATGATCGTTTTACAGCCCCACCATAAACCGTACTTTGTAAACCGGCAAAAATCCTGTCGCTAACGTCATTGTGGCTGCTCGTCATTCTTTCTCTTTTTTTTTCTTCTTCTCAACTCGCTCAAATACCATGAAGCTCTATATGGATTTATGGCAAGACCCTCGCTCTCCTCACAATATAAGTGCTAGAAAATCAGGTCTTCGCGTATTTCCGTATCTGATAACATCCCTTATCTCTACTTTGTCATGTGAAAAAAGTATTTGAAAGATATAAAAAAATTATTAATTTACTTTTCCACAAGTATTTGGAATAATAAAAAAAAAATATTAAAACGACTCGCTCAATCGTTTAGTAAAGTTGGACAAAAAGTATTTGGAGAATGGCAGGATTTGGCAGAGAGACGAGGATAGTGAAAAAAATATTCTTAAGAAAGTACAGCAGAGAATCTGTAGAAACCTCAAGGCGCTCTTCTAGGCAGCCCTATAGGGCGGTCACAAAGGGCCCGATCCTCGATCCTTCCTTGGTCAGGGTTGATTTATGAGTTGATGGTGGGGCAGGCGCATGCGCTCTAGTCCGATAGGATGCGCCGTAGCCCCCACCCCAGAACATTGAGAATTGCAGCCAGCCTCCCTCTTCGAGCGCGTTGTCCACTCGGTTATTAAAACCGAGGCGACACGCTCGCCAACCAGCAATTATCCGGCGAACGCCCGAAGCCGCGCACGCACCATTCCTACGGAATCTCGGGAACTTGAATACGTGTGCAAAGAAAGATAGAAGAGAAAAAAAGAGAGAGCCTCTTCTGGGCTCGGCAATTACTCTTGATTTCTTATAACTCGTTTACTTAATTTCTTTTATTTCTTAACCTATATATACGCGCATGTAAGTCAATTTTTTTTAATCGTACCAACTCGTTCGACTTCCTTCTTCTTTTTCAACGTTCTCGGGCAGTTTATCACGGTGACATCGGAATACTAACCGCGAGACGGTAGAAGTGAAGTGATGGCGCAAGTGATGCAGTACCAGCAGGTACGCCTTTGCATAATTATGATTAGTATCACATCAGTGACAAGGTGTATTTAAAAAGTGTTCCTGGGCCAGGAAACAAGGTCCTCGTTTCTCAATCTGCTTCGAGGATACATAACTGTGTATACTTGAAAAAACATAAATAACTCTTTGATAATGCAAAAAAAAAAGTAGTAAAGTCCAAACGAATATATAGTCAGTCATAATAATAATAATTGTTGAGAAAGTGAGAATTAAATAAAGGAAGTTAATTGAGACGTCTTTCGTTACAGATGTGCGTCCCGACCATGTCCCCGATGACGAGTATACCACCCATGTCTACGTTGTCTGTACCAATGAGCCAGCACCACGTGATGGATTACGCTAATACCGGAGTTCATTATCAGCCATACAATCATCAGATATCGAGTCATCATCTACAGACGCCGCAGTCTAGTTATTGGTTTCCTGGTGCCGGTAATCATGGACAGATCGCTGAACCCCTGATGCAACATCACAGTCCTGCCTCCTGGACAACGCAGTCCCAACTGCCGTCAATTCCTCCTGTACAGCATTATCCTCTACCTCCGAGTCCGCCGGAACTGCCGCCGAGTCCTCAGGGTCATACGTCGCCTTATCAGTGGCCACTGACCCCACCGTCGGAGCATCTCTTGACCAGCGAGGATGTTAAACCAGGTCGAAAGTGCACCAGGTGTCGTTGCCCTAATTGCCAGATCGATGGCGGAAGTCAACTAGGTCTTGATGGGAAGAGACAACATATTTGCCACGTGCCAGGATGCGGCAAGGTTTACGGCAAGACTTCCCACCTCAAGGCGCATCTACGTTGGCATACCGGTGAGCGACCGTTTGTCTGCAATTGGTTATTCTGCGGGAAGAGATTCACTAGGAGTGACGAACTTCAACGACATCTTCGTACGCACACTGGAGAAAAGAGGTTCGCGTGTCCTACGTGTGGCAAACGCTTTATGCGCAGCGACCATTTGACGAAGCACGTTAAGACTCATGAGAATCAAAAGCGGAAGTCTGGTAAGAAAGATGGAAATAAGGAGAATCTGCCGAGACAGGAGGAACATGCCATTCATGGACCACCTCAATATATCATGGGTGGCCATTTTACGGCTATGGTTTAATTGGACGTTTAATCATGGGAAAGTGTAACGGTATTGATCTAGATCGATAACTACAGCGGCGCGAATGCCACTTGGGAATCTGTGATGTCCTATGGAGTGCCTTGTAAATAGTTGGTTATGATGAAAGTTCCTATTGTCCGTTTTGTAAATATCATTGTATATTTTTGTACATTTTGACAGCCTGTAATTAAATTATGAAGAGTTATTAAAGGTCGGCATTACCGAATGATAAAGAATCCATGTAGTAATTTATTACTTGTGCGAAGACCAATTGATCTCTGTGAAAAGCTTTTGGCGAAAACTGTTTCTAATTTTAATTGAAAATATATTTATGCGTACACTACGGTACAGATATAATGGTTCGATTTCTCTGACAACGTTATATTTTACAGTATAAAAACGTTACCCTTATTCACGCACCGCACTGTACGTACATGGTTCGTTCTTACGAACCCCGTGAAAATTCACATAATAACGAATCAGTCCCTTGTCATATATCAGGTTCTCTCTAGCATCTTCCTGTCATACGATACACACTGCCCCGCCCTAGGAGTATAATAATTTGTACTCCGGAAAGCATCCCCGAGGATCCTCAGGATTTTCTACCTGGCAGGTGTTTTCTCGATCTAGCACTAGACGGAGCATCCTGTCTCTGAGAAAAGACATCTGCAAAATTCCCAAAATTGAAAGGATCCACATCGATCGCGGGAATATATCCAAGACCATCGAAAGATCCTTTTATATCCACAGTGTCCGTTAAGTAAGATAGCATGAAAGAAACTAGAACACCGTCACACATAAAGTATAAATCTACAGACAATCGTCGTACCACCGTCACTAGCAATGAAGAGATGAACAGCGTGATCTGTCGGAGTTCCTTCCAAGTTTAGCAAAAGATCCGCGAGATGGCAGCAGGGTGAATGGAAAAAGCCTCGAGCGCGCTATTAAAGGGGCGGTGCGCGTTCGCCCCGGCAAAGATTCATGGCTGGCGCGTAGGCAATAGAGAGGGTACAAAAATGGAATAAAATAAAAAGAAGAGCTCGCGGAGTAAATTACAGGGAAAAATTGGAGGGAGAATCGACAGTAAGAGGTGCGGCGCGGTGGGGTATGGTAAGGTGAAGCGAGCACAGAGGCCGGCAAGAGGACGTAGATAGAGGTGGGTAAAGATAGAGAGGCTAAACCAAGGAAACTTGGGAAGGGGTGGCGCCACGGCAATTCCAGAGTCGCGTTCAACCAAGTACGCGGAACCCGCGGATCGCAAAGTTAGTGTGTAAGAGATTGAAAGAGAGTGGTGGTTGCTGCCACAGAGCTTCGTTCAGCAGGCTCGTACGGTTTCGCCGTTGCTGTAGGAGTACGGGTTAGCTCGTTGCACGGACTTGCCGTTCCTGTCAAGTCGCGGTCACTTCACTCATGTCGTTACGTACGATCGGTGCGTGTTCACCATAAGGTGCCGCGAGTATGCTCCTTGAACGTCGACTCCACGCAGACGACGACACAGGGTCGACGACAATTCTGACGGACGGATCTAAAAATCCGATGGCCAGTTACGACAAATGGACTATATCCACGTGATCGGTGACAAAGGTGACTGGTGAATAGTAACTTGATGAATGATGCCCTATTCTCTGCCTCCTGGTGATGACCGAGATCGCGAGGAGGGCCGGTGGTTTCAGCTAGAAGTGCGAGTAAACAAAGTGACGTCAACCCTCTGATAGACCAGGGGGTCGTTGGCCGAGGGTGAGGTTGGCTGTTGTGAGGTTAGGATTCTTAGACAGAGTCGGAGGGGGATTAAAGTGTTGGTTAAGGCGAATCAGGATTGTCCAGGAGAAGACGAAAGGAAGTCGTCGAGCTGGAGGCGGAAGTTGGAGGCGGCGGTGGCCGCAGGGGCGTTAGTTCCCCCACAGCATTAAACAACATAAATGTAAGTTTTGATCTGGAGTATCGCATACAGCTATAAGTACATGGAAAAGTCATTGATAATATTTTTTTTCTCCTAAGATTATCGATACAATATCACACGAGTCTTCCTCAAGGTGTGTGAAACAGCGTTCGGTCCCTTTACGAGTGAGCCACACGTATCTTAGCCAATATAATAAACGTTACTATGTTACTACGCCCGGTTTACGCCCACCATACATCATGCATCCTCCATGGACCTGTCTAACGTATACACATCGCTTCAGAAACTACAGCTCTGTCGAATTTATTTTAGTGTAAATTGTGACTCGCGATGAATATGTACAACGTCGTGAGAATTACGCGGTAAAATATGAAAATTTTGTAGCCACCCAAGACTAGCACTGGTATGAAAATTTATTTGACGAATCGCTCTGACAGGTTTAGAGTTATGCTATATAGGAACAGTCTGTAGGTATGCGAACCGAAAAACGGACAAACAGACAGACGGATAGAAACAACGTGCCGGCACTGGGCCGACACACCCCCACACAAATCTAATTAATTTATATCCTGAGAGAGGCGCCACTAGGGACCCACGTCGTGTCCGCCTACAAAAGGAAGTTTTCATGACTGGATTTACCCTCCGGTCTCATTCAGACTTTGCATTCGGCATTGAATCCTATTTTCCAAGTCTGATCCTTGCGAAAAATTAATTATAATTTACCCACGTGGTTCCCATTATTTTTACATATACCGTTTAAGCAAATTCACTTTAAAGCGTTTAATCGTGCGCTGCAGCATTTTGCCGTCGGAAGAAAAAAGTCCTGAAACATTGAATAATTTTTATATTGAGTTATACCAAATAAAAATAAAAAGCAATATGATTAATGATAAACAAAAAATTTTTATCTGGCTAAACAATCCATCGAATTAGAGTTTCGTAAAATTCGAAAAAGTAGAAATTCAATTTAGATACGATTTCAAAGGTGACGACCTTTACACCTGTGAAATTGCCAAGCGGTGTTAACCCCCTGAAAACCGCGAAATCAGAGCCCGTACGAACCCCCGAGGGCTTCCTGCAAATCACGGCGGAACACCAGATGGAAACTATATCCACGGAGCAGCTGTTACGAAATGCATACGTTCGCGAATGAAGACATCAAGCCGCTGAAGGTTCGTGAGAATAACGCGACACGCGTAACCACCTTTATCTCCACCTCAGTTTCTATTCTTGTTACAAATATAAATACGCATCCTATATACGCACAATACACATAATAGCATACTTACATACAAAGCATAAAGATTAAATGTACATCTTCTACTAAGAATGCCGATAACAATGAATCCGCGAAAAGAAAACCATATATGTATTTCGAGTTCACAGGATATCCCTCAGCATATAAACTATTTACATTCCCCGGCTAAGTGCACTATTAACTAACCTCGCGCTAATATCAACGTTTTCTGCCTCATTATGTTAATTGTGGGACTAGTCGGCCCGAGGCTGCTCTGCGTGTCCTACTCTTACACCGTAGAATATTCAATATAAATATAAATATATATATATGTATATAGATTGCAATAGATACATGTCTCATTTTACTCCTGAACTTACGGTCTCGTAATTCATTTAAAAAATCCATAAAAAAATGTCCACATAATTAATTAAATGATTGTCCTGTAAGAGCTCGAATAATAAAGTGACACCTCGAAAAGAAGAGACAGACTTTTCCACGACGTCCGCGACCCGACGGTGAGAACGTTGCCTTCCGCGCGCCACGAAACGTCCGACAGCTTTATTATTATCGTATCGAAAAGAACGGTAAAAACAGTGCCGTCGGCGAAGACTGGAAGCCGTTTCGTAATCGCGGCTGGATCATTTTCTGCACGACTGCGCGGGAAATTGGATCACCTCCTCGTCCCGGTAGCAGAGCAAGCGGTTGTATCGCATGCAGGAAGGACTTCTTCTTCTTCTTCTTCTTCTTCTTGATCTTCGTATTCTTCATTCTGCATGTTTTCAGTGGTCGGTTTCGTTCCTCTTCAAGTTGCGATCCGGTCGCAGAGTCCTGACGACATTATCAGAGACGAACTGGTTCAAGACTTTTATGTATTATATATGGAAAAGCTTTTTTTTCGTCAGTAACGATTCCTCCAGCCCCAACCGTCCCGTTTCATCTCTGCTACTTTGCTACAGTGTCGACGTCTATTAAACGCATTACGTGTCCGAGATAGAGAGTGCGACTAGTCGAAGCAATTCGCGTAGGCAGAGAAATGCTTCTCAGGGCCGCATCCAACCAGGCCAGTTGAGACTAGGTGTGCGGCACTCTTTGGCTCTGGCTCTGCTTTAGTTTGGCTCAGGCCCGGTGTAATCGGTTCCCCGAAGCCAGGGCTCATTATCGACCCGTCGGCCTAGCAATTACCTGCGAAGCCTCGACTTCGTGTGTGCCAGCCAGCCAGCCAGCCAGCCAACCAACCAACCAACCAACGAAACGTCCAACTCAGCTATCCAGCAACACGCTTTGCCGAGCTGGTCTTCTTCTTCTTCTTCTTCTTCTTCTTCTTCTTCTTCTTCTTCTTCCTCTCCTGGATATCCTACGTCGGCATGGATGGATCCACTCTTCGCCGCAGTTCGCGCAAGGAGCATCCACGAGTACACGAACGACGCGAACGATTGCTGATAATTACTGGAGCCTCAGAGTAGTATGGAATAATTGCTGGTCACGCCAGTTCACGCCAGTTTCCAGAAAACATTCTCGCTGCCGCCTTGCGCTTCTCGTTGTCCGACGTGGCGTTTATCCTAGAAAGGCAGAGAAACAAGTCGATAAGATTCATGGGGAAAGAAGAGGGGTTGAAATATGCCGCAGAAGAAACTTCTTGCAATTAACACTACTCCGATCGCGTAAAATAGCTGTAGAATATAGAATATATATTTTTATTGTATACATATATAATATTAGCTGTCTCTGTATTCTGTTCCGCGAAAGGCACCGATATCTTAGGTCTCAATGTCCCCATTTCGCCACGGGGAATAATAATAGGTACATACATACCGATGCGCAAACCTTCTCGGAAATCACTGATAATTATCTGCCACGTTACGTGCGGACGTGCGCGGTAATCGCGAACGAACCTCGTTTCCGCAATGAGTTCCTAACTATGAAAAGTAAGACATATCTATCGAGGTACACAGGTACACTCGTGCATCTGAGTATACCTACCGGGTAGATAGGTATGTTGTGTGTGCGCGTATATATATGTATATAATTGTCTACTACCCTCCGATCGTGCCAGATCAAATCTTGTTTTTCGCGCTTAGGAAAAAAATCTATTATTTATATCTATACCTATGTGTGAACATTTCAACATATACTAGAGGAATTATCACGATGTCAAAATGGGTCTAGATCCTTCAGTGATCGCGGGAAGATCGCACCTTCGCTTCAAGAGGAAAAAGTGATTTCGTCCACGGGATAATTGTCTGGTAATTACGCGACAGATAACGACGCGATCACGAAGGACACGTGAGCCCTGGACGAAACAAACAGTCGTAGAGCACGACAGCGCTGGCTCGATACCCTTTGCGAATCCTCGGGAGGCATTAAAATAATTACGATTTATCGCGACGCTATGCTGAACCTTGCGCTCTAGCGTTATCATTATCACGACGTATACATACGTATATAATATACATAATGACTTATTCGTGGAAACTTTGATACTTTTTATATTATCATAACGGTTTCTTTTCTATGAATTTTCGTTTGTTATTAATTTTATTATTGAGTTAGTCATTTTTTATTTTTTTCGAGTTATCGTAAAGAGACCTGATGTATTTCTGACAGTTGCAGAAACTTGTGTATTATTATCTATTTCCAGACGGGTGTAGCAAAAAGTGCGTTACGTATGTCGAGTGCCTGTGGTAAATGGAAGGACGTTGACCCTCATTACCTTGTAAGAGTTTATGTAAATTACTATTGAAATGTTACGTACAAGGTAAGATAGTCAGAGAGATTTTTATCTTTTGTATCTAGTTGGGTGTACAGGGTCTATCGTACCGATTTCAGAAACTAAGAAAAATTAACTGGGCTGTTTTGGCAGATGGTTAAAGATTGCCCTCTTCCCGTCGTTAGCCTTTCGACCATTTAGAAAGGTCGACTGTCCTTTTACAGATCCTTGGAAAAATGCCGGCTACAACCACCACTATGGAGGGGATAGAAATTTTGATTGGACAGTTGAAGGAAAATTGAAAAAAAAATCTATATAGGAAGAAAGTATCTGAGATGACATAGGAAATAACACGGGAAAATGTATACCGTATCAAACCCCTTTCCTCTATATATTAAAAAATAATAATTTCTAAACATGTTCGTCAAATATTTATTTATTTTTACTGATCTACGTATGTATTCCGCTCCAATGTAAAGTATAAAAATCATTTTAAAAAATGTATCCCGCAAAGGACTTTTTTTTCGAAAGTCCCGAAAAGTTCAAAAAGGAACTTGCGAAAATGACCTCGGAGGCACAAAACACGCCAGGACGTGAGATCCGTCACGAAATAGGGTCAGGTCATCTAAACTGGTCCTACCAATTGGCGAGACATGATAAAGTAAGATCCGGATAAAGAGTCACTAACGGTTTTATAAATTGTTATGAGCGTAAACACGATGATGAAATACACGAGGAAGTAACATGTACAGTAAAAGCTGTAAGGGATGAATGGCAAAGGAATAATGAGCGCAAGAGAATTCAGGAAGAAGAAATAAGTTAAAGAAGATGAAGAAAGAAGCTGAGGGTCTCGAATAATGTGGGTGTGCAGTGCTGCCAGCCAGCTGGATCGCGTTTCTCGTACCGGTGAAGGCGCGATACCGGTATCCCCTCATTCCTGAGTAATCGCAGGGCCCAAGGCACCAAGGAGAGCACGAGCGCCATTTTCTAAATGCGAGTCCAGGACACCGGTTTAAGATTTGACCGAGTCACGTTCCGTATCACATTCCACGTATACAAAAGCTAGTGCATGTCTCTATGGACGAGTCGATTATCATTTTATAAAAATCGAAGGTCGTACGTCCGATAACAATAGAGATTATATGTATACGCCATTGGTATTCGAAGTTATTATGAAAAATGTGCAGTCGAGAAATTTTGTATATACATATATCGCAGCAACGCGAATACAGTACACTTTATTTTCATTTCTATTGTCATTAATTGACTCAACGCTCGTTATGCGCCGTTGCATTCTGGGAAGATGAGGGTCCCGCGAGATTTCTGGAATCGGCGAGGTTGTCGCTCCGAGTAAATTGGATAATTCACAATACGCCGTACTCCTTATATGACTCTACAAGAGACTTAAAAATTGCCCTATTATACTTATATACGTATCAGCGATGCGGCCATTGCTAACGTGATTTCAATTGAACATTAGAATAGAACTGATACTGTGATATTTTCAAGTGACAAATCCAAAACAGAGTTATGGCTTGTTTCTGGTAAGATACAGTCCATTCAGGAAGAAGTTAGTTTCTAATAAGACAAATAGTAAGCATTGAATATACATAGCAACCCGCAATGGGTCTACAGATTGTTGTAGTTTTATAGTCTTTCGAAAAGACTCATTTCACTAAATTGATTTGTTCGCTTGGCACGTAGCTTCTTAATTTTATAATTATTTCACTATTCTTATATTATACTATATATATTTTTTTTTTTGTTATCGTTCCTTGTACCATTTATAATTTAACATCTTTCCAATCGGCGTTCTCTTTTTTCTTCCCTCTTTTGCCGTTGTTCAACGTCTACGGCTATGAAAATATGAAAATGGCTCTTATGGTCTTAGGCGTATGTACTGGTATGCGCATGGTAGAAGAGCGCGAGTGAAAAAAGTATGTACGATAATGATGAACACGAAGAGGAAACGATTAACAGTCGTTTACAAACTAGACGAACCGATTGACTTTCGAATTTACGAGTCGTTACTGGAAGAAGAGATAGAAGAAGAAATAGATCAGAATCGTTCTGTTGCGTCTGCGTTCCCACGTATAGTAATGCGTTGAGGTTATATTTTCTATATTAATGTATATATATATATATATATATATATATATATATATATATGGATATGGTAGATATACATTACATGTACTGAAAAGGATTCATCGGAGCGGGGATAATTACGGTCTCGCAATTACTGCTGCTTAATATTCCATGTGCATATGTACAATGTATTCTTACTGCTCGTGCTGCTCGTGCTCCTCGCCTTCCGTCAGCGTCCCGATCTCGCTCGGACGCTAATCAAAGTGAATCAATTTATTTTGCGAGGCCTCCATATGTCGTTCGATGACTTAATTGCCATCGACAATTAAACTTATCTGATCAATAGCGTCGGCTCTTATCTATAGAATATATAGAATATCAGATTTACCTAAATTTTCAATTACCCTCTATGATCCTCTGTCGGTCGATTTTATTTAAAAAAATGTCTCCTTTTTCAATTCATTTAAGTTCTTATCCGTACTTCTTATTATTATCAATTACACCTCGTCGAATCAGTAGACTGTGACTGTATAAAAATTGACTTCGCTCGATTACCGATTTGATAGCAGTATTAAAAAATCTGTACAGATTTCAAATACGAGTATCCGTAGAAAAATGATCGCGGGGAAAAGAAAGAATTTTAATTTTCTATTCAATTGCCTGAAATTGATTGTTGTTGAAATTCGAAAATTCAAGGGTAAATCAATTTGTCCGTTCCTTCCTTTTGTTTACTGGTGATGGCGTGAAGTGGATGCGGGGGAGGCATAGGGGTGCAAAAAACGTACAGAGGAAGTAAAAAAAAGATTCTAGTGATCTTCGGGCATACCGTGAGAGGAGAAAGATCGCGAGAAACAACCCAGAGAAAATATCCACGTCCATTATGGCTACACGCTTCGAATTTCTCATTCCAATGAGAAACTTCGAACGTCCAGCACGCGATCTTCTTGGTCGACCTTGGTAGAAGGTTCAGTGGCGACTCCTTTACAATCCCACTATATTGAAAATACATAGCTCTGCATAGGTACGCGCCTATAGAACTTAGTGATCCTTTGCAACCTTTTCCTGGAAACGATCCTCCGTCGACTTCTTTTCTCACTGTTGCATAATGCCTGCGTGAAAAAGTGAAAAGTTGTGAGTATTGCAAAGGCACTAGTCATTGTAGCCCCAGGATTGGTTACCGATTGAGTTCCGGGAAACAATTTCAATCGGTGCCAATAATAATTTGCCATATAGCTATATTGCTACATTGGGAATCGCGTACTATATGAATATTCATATACATATGTATATAAATGCTACACGTATTCATATATGTATTTCGAAAGAGATAAATGAATATACTTTCAGCAAGTAATAAATATCGACCTATTTAAATGTTTTTTCCGACATACCTTTTCGTCCATCATACTCTGGCATCGGCTTATGTTGCATTTGGTCAATTATCTGTTGGTTCTTTCCCTACCTTTTTTCTCCGTATCGTTTCACGATATGTCGTGTCAGAGACTAGACCAGCGACTCTTCAGGAAACGCCAAGGAGACGCGTCCACAAGATGCGTGAGAAGTGCGTCGAGAAATTTGGACCTGACGTGGCTTTGAGTGACGCACACGCACGTCAGAGGAGTTGCGTGTCGTGTCGCGTGACTGTCGTTGCCTTGGCCTGCCTCGTAGTGCGCCGATAAGCAAATAAGGCTAACCGGGCGCCCGCGAGGAAAGCAATAGTAGTACAGAAAAAACGAGGAGGAGCAAAAAGAAATACGTGTCCCGTACAAACTATAACGTGCAACGTAACTTTTCTAGCATTGAAAAAGGAATACTCCGGTATACCTACGTAGAGATGAAAAAAGAAGAAAACGTTTATAGGTACCTAGACACTTTTTACATTTCCTATATACAAGAGTATCGAGAGTGCAAAACGTCAAGAGTGGCTCTAGTGACATTTAATAGTATTCATCGGAGGGTGGCGCGGCGGGGGCTTGAAACGGAAATGCACTCCACCGGACATCCACTTGGACCCTCGAGTGGACTTTTATTATTGTACCCCGCTTTCGTTTCCCTTTTTTTTCGATAAAATTCCACCCACCCCCAAAACAGTCGATTTCTTTTTTTCATGGGGTTTCAGGATGACTTTATTCAGTCAGTATAGTTACCATTGGAAAGAAACCTTTATGACGCTGTTTGCCTCGAGAGGGGGTCGTTTTCACGTTTTTTTCTCTTCCTCCCTTTCGCTACTCTTCGCTCTCGCTCTCGAGTGTCTGGTCTCTTCCTCGTTTTATCCGCTTTTATTGTCAGGACTCACCCCTCTGTCACGTGTGGTCCTTTTCTTCTGAGAGGGATGGCCTCCAGCGCTGTACCGAAACGACCGACGACGAATCAGGTAGCATCGATCCCTCCAATAGGAGAGCTAATGTCGCGTGAAGGGCAGCGAATTACGAAAACACACAGTCAGCAGCACCAGAGCAGTAGCACACATAACCTCAGCTAGTCCTCTCGCTCACCCACTTTATATCTACTCTTACCTATGTGTATATATATGTATAGTCTCTCTGCAGAATCTTTCGAGATTTTCCATTGCCCTCACGATTTTCCTCGAGAAAGTGGCGTGGGACGTTTCGAAGTCAGCACTTTATTCGACCACTTACGTAGTATTGCCACGCTTATCTAACCTAACATCAAGACTTTCCACCTATAGCACAGTCCTATTTCTACCAACAGATTGACTCATATCGAAGTAGATTCAACATAAGTGAATACCACGTACTTATTTAACAATTCTAGCAACTCCTATAAATATTTGATAAGAGTTAGTTTCGATACTTGACGAAGAGTTTCAAAGTGACTATTTATTTGATAACATACTATGTCCTGCTGAACTAAATTATACTCCTTCGTAGAAAAAGAAAAAAAAAAGAAATAATAAAAGTATGTGGCGACTTCAAAAGTGTGTCTAAGGGTTGAGTCCCCTACTTTTAGACCTTTTAGGCCATTCTTTTTTTTTTATATAAGATTTAATATTTAGCCATAATTTCAAAAATACCACTCTTTTCCCATTATTTTTTTCTTTGCGCACACAATTCGATAAAGCAAGACTTTTTTGTTTCTTTAAGATTTATGAAAAACAGCCAACGGAAGTTACCATGGTGTGATCGTAAGACAAGTACACACAAAAAATAAGGGCGTTTATCTATAGTGTGTCTATAAATGGAGATACAAATAATTCTGGAGTATACGTTGTGCGCGCTATACGTCCAATTAATCCAGCAATCATGGTCAGCCATTTTACTTGATGGTTTATTTGCCCGACTGCGTTCACGGAGCTCAGCATTACCTCTGATTCGGTGTGGGCGCTAGTCAGTCTCTTGGGCTTTGCTCCATTTTGCACAATCTCGCTGTTATTGCGTGCAGATTCTTATTTGCCTCCTACTCCTTCTTCTTGATAGCAAGTCGGCCCACCGCTCATCTACCATCCGATATGATTGGCCTCCCTCAGGCCTCATCAGACCCTCTCGATCCGGTCGCTACTCTGGTGGCCATACGCGTTCCACATTATCCAGTACCTAGTACATAGACATGCGTGATATACCACATGTACCTACCATATATATACATTCCATAAAGAAATATCAGGAATCGCAGCCATCTGCCGTGGCAACAACGTAGCCCAAAGTAGTGCGCCGCAGCTTGCCTGGAAAAAGGAGGGCACGAAAAGGCATTATATTCCAGAAAAAAAAACTAATTTCCCCAAGGCGCCACCGTGTCGGCTAGGTTAGGTTACCGACAGGAATAACCCCCTTGACCTGGCGTTAATTAGTAGCAGCCCGATTACCGATTTAAATAAAGCGACCTATCCAGAGGGGGGCGACTTTGTGGATTGATGGGAAGAGGGAAGAGAGAGAGAGAGAGAGAGAGAGAGAGAGAGGGGTCGAGGGGTGCTCGAAAGAGAACGAAAGAGGGAAAGGAAGAAAGAGCGCGCGGTTACGACGCGCAATGGTTACGTAAAGGTGGGGACCATGGCGGGAGAGATCTAACCTATCATTACCAGCCGCCGCGGATAATTCAATTTATTTCCCATATTTATGAGACGCGTTTGCGTACACGTTTCTACCTATACGAGTGTATCTCGTTCTCGCCAAGAGAGAGGATGCAACAGTCGTAAACTACGTTCGGACTATAACCGCTTCATCGTTTAGAATGGGTTTCCACCTTCGATGGTCACTCCTTCTGCCATTTCTGAATCCTCCTTCGACCTCTTATATAGGCGTAGTATATATATATATATATATATCCCTTTGGTATAAGATCCACATTATCATTTCCGTTTTGCGTGTCGATAGTTACCGCTTTTCCGCGATGCCGATTGGTTGTCGTTATCCTCATTCGCTACGTGCGAGTTGCTGCTTGCCGCGCGAGTTCACGGCACGCAGTCAATTAAAGAGATTGTGATTGCTTTTGAAAAGTAAAGATATTAAAAATGTGTTTACTATGATAGAACTATTGGTATCTACTCTGGATTTTTATACTCGCACTCGTTCGATTTCTCACTCTTTGAATCTCTTCCACCCTCAATGACTAGAATCACTCATCCCCCGATACGTACGTACATAGATATAGTATATGTTCGTATTTTCATTCCCACCGTTTGCCGGGGTGAAAAGGCGTTCACCCCTCATGCAATATTGATGACTAGCCGCGGATCAAATGCCCCATGATAGCCCGACTGATCCTGATTGCAAGAGAGCGCCCGAGCCACTGATTTTCAATGGATGGCACCCGAATTTAAACTATGATTACCCAACGTGCGTCTACCGGGCTGCCCGTTACGAATTAGGAACTCGTGGAAATTAGGCGTACTTTGGCATCGACTCACTAGCGCACTCTATATACGAAATGATCGATTTATCCTGTATAGGGATCAGTCTCGTTAAGACCCGACGCTTCCATTGTCTCGGCATCGTTTATATATATATATGTATGTATACCGATTACCGTGTTGAGCCTGGTGCGAGAGACGCAGGGGCCCTAGAAGAAGGAAGACAAAGCGCAAAGGGTAGGCGCCGCCAAGAACGTACCCTTCCAGAAAGTCCTTCCCACCCTAAATGGCCTTCGCCGTATATACAGGAACCAGGATCCTCTCAAGGCAAGGAGTGAACCTACCATTAAAGGGTATCTTATAGAGCCGCAGAAGTGTCTTTTATGTAATCTCCTGCTAGCGAAACGTCAGGACGATTTCATCCCCTTGTTCATCCTTGTCCTGTGAGCAAGGATGTAGAATGAACTCCCTGAAATATTTGATCGGACTGTGCCATTCATACTTCACTCACCCCATGGGATAGTAGTAACAGCACCTTCGACCATCGGCAACCACCGCCACAACGTCATCCCCAGAGATCCGCCTTTAATAATTTATTAGCGAGACGCCGGACGACCAACCCCTGATTGTGTCGTGTCGTCTGTCCCTGGCAGAGTATCGCTACGGGTGGTCCTTGACACGGTCCTCGCCGCACTCTGAATCCTGGGTTGTTCGTTCCTATATACCGAGGAGACTCGGATCAATTATTTACGAGTGATCTCATTGGCAACTACCCCTAAGTAGTACGAGACCGAGAGTACTCATCCCTTAAACTAACCTTACGAAGTCACTTCCCACGGTGGTACTAATGATTTTTATATGTCCTCAGGCATCCTTTTTTGAACATATTTCTAGGGCTTGATATGCACTCTTAATATGTCTGCGAATTGCAGAGCTTCAACGCGTAATCACGTAAGTATTTCCAAAAAGTGTCACTATCGTCATCCATAACAATAATTGTCCCTGCCAACCATAGCTTATACTAACAGATAGAAATCTCATGTATTTACATAACTAGTATTTCTTATGAAATTCAAAGAAGAAGTCTTCCATTTTTGTTCTTTCTTTTATATACATGTACAAGAGAGACGTAGACAGCCCAAGGGTGTGCATTCACACAGTATTACAAATCGAGTCAAGCAGTCTTAAGGCCGGTGCAAAAGAAAGAGGAGAGTGAAGTAAGAGAGATACAGTAAAGCATAAGATAGCCAGAGAGAAAGAGAAAGAGAGAGAGTGTATTAAATCTCATTGACTTATCTCTCACAAATTAATGTTCGCGGGTCTCTTTGGCCGCAGGAATCGCGTATGGTGGCGATGGTATCCCGAGTATACAGGCTGATAAAAAAACAACGACGCCAAAGGGTTCACAATTAGCGCATACATCACGGTTTGAGAGTCACGGGTGGGGGGTTGTGTTGGCAACCTGTTATTATATGCAGGCCGAAATACGCATGTATCACTCACTCATACTGAGGCACGCACAGACCCCCCTCCCCCGCCTCCTTCCCTTGATGATTAATTCACACGTGTTGCTGCGGCCGTCGTCGTTGGTCAGGATAAGGATTACGATTAGAAGTAGTAAAATCCTCGAGCATAAACCATCTACGTATTAGATAAGTATATATGTATATTTTGTTACCACCTCGAAAAATGTAATTTGTCCACGTCGTTTTGTTGGATTGAAGGGGTGGGGGGAGGTTACACTCAACCAATCCCAGGGACAATACGATCACTCTCAATTTCTGGCTTTAATCAACGTTAACCGGGCCTGATTTAATCTCGGCGACCCCCACAATGCCGGTACGCCAGAACTCTCTCGCCACGGAGTAGGTAATATAATCACAACACAGAGGGTGGGCCTGTTATTTATAGGCACTCTATTTGCCGCCGGTGGCGCTAGTGGCGGCGGGGCAGATTCGGGCGACGATATTGACTCCGCGGTGATTAAGGGTAGGTATCACGAACGCAAGAGCCCTGGGGCACCCGTTAATGTCCCCCGGGGGATGTTAACCCCAGGTCTCACTGCCACTCTCTCTCTCTCTCTCGCTCGCTATTACTAGCTCATTCATCCCCATACTCTCTTTAGCTATTCCACCAAAACCGTAACCGATAGGTTAGTTATTCATCTATATCAATTCATTTATAGGTTATATTACAATTTTTTTTATCATCCACCAGATGGCAGATAGCTTTTCCCCCCTGTAATAATTTAAACCAACAATATTCCAACGTAAAGTTTGCCTAAGGAATTTCCAAGGATCTCCAGCTATCTAACCTGGAAAATGTTTCGCGCATAACTTCCACCCTGTTATTAATACTTCCAGGACATACCCCAACCTCACCCCCACGCATGTGCGTCCACCCTATGATTTCTATCTACCACGAGACAACTGTCGTTGTCCCACCCAACCCATTGCTGATGACACGTTAGCTTTTCTCTTCTCTTTCGAACTCTAACTCCACACAGAGGATCTGGAGTTTCCAACTATTCGCAATCGTGTCTCCACCCTTTGCCCTTTGATAATACGTCCTGCATTCATCAATATTCAGGACACTCGGTTTCCTGGTAAAAAAACCGACAAAGTTCGAACCAACCCCGCGAATCGATAAGGCGTCATGCCGAGAAGCTCTACCGCGTTCCTTCGTCTCGTGCTTTCTTCCTTTTTAATTTTTTTATATTTGGCGCCACTTTTTTAATTCATTTTTTTTACTATGGTCTACTTCTGCCATGTTCATCCTAACCATACGAGTGTTATTGTAAAACGTTTATTTTTCGATGTACACATATACATATACGATATGTAAAATCGTACTACTTCGAATCTTATGTTTTATTCAATTTTACTTACAATTAGACCCTGGTGCTGTTGTTATAAGCCATAATAAAAGCATATTCGATATGCACGTGTAACTGTAATATGTATAAGTACTGAAGTAAAGGAAGTGACAACTGTTACTACACAGTTTAACAATAACGCAATTGACAGGCTGCCTGTTTCTCGTAAGAGTTTGCACATGGGCAACCAGCCGTTGCGTTTTTATATCCATAGCAAGAAAGTTACGAGCGCGCGCCTCTTTCCACCCGTGAAATTAGAGTGATCGTTAACGTTCCTTTTTTGTAATTACAGTATTCGCACCATGAGATCGCTCACTCGAATTAAATCGAGTCCGATCGGGCTATCCCGGAATCGTACCATTCTTCACGTGGGAATTGTTCATACCGATCGTTCCCTTGCGAGACACCCTAAGGCTTTTTAAATGAAATAACGATCTCGCGATAGAAGTCGATCCTCGATCGAGAAAGAATATACATTCAGCACGTGTCCAAGAAGATCGGTTGATTTTATTAACAGGTATCGAAAATGACTCATTAACGTCTCTCGTACCAGAATTTCAAAGCGAAACAACTTCACGACGCTCTACGATCAAACCGTCGAAATCCTTCGTGCTAAAATAACAAAGGATCAAAATGGAGTCGTACTTTCGGATCGGATCGGTAAGGGTGGCCTTAATCCTAGTAATCTTCACGTCCGAGCGGCTTCCGATCTCTTGCCGATCTCTGATGCTGAGCTTGCGAACTAACGGACTATCCGGTAGGTACACCGAATAATAACACACGGCTATGCGAACCAAGGAGGAGGCTTTGCTCGAGGTGATGGTGGATGCAGGAGGTAGTGCAGTTGCCGGAGAGGGTTTCGATAATTACTACCGGGAGTCCTGGAGGCGGCCCTCGGAATCCTCCTTCCGCAACGAGCGCAAACGCGCAATTATACCCCATCGGCATCCAAACCGATCATCTCCGATTCGTTTTTCTTTTAACCTGAAGACTATCGATATATGTACACTCGCACTCTTTATCTTTTTTGACAGCACACGCTTTATACCATTACCCAAAATTTCGAAAAGTTCGATCAAATCAATCACGCTACCAAAACTCACAAAATTTAGTGCTTTAACTACATGGACAGTTTTGATTGTACACCTGTTAAGCACTGCAGTCAATCATCACTATACTATAGGTAGTATACCAGTACTCTGAACGCCATACCCTAGTATTATACACTATAGGCTATAAATTCTACGAACATTGCTAAAATTGACTGCAGTGATAAAAATAACATTATTCTATCTATATCACTGACCTTTCACCTAATAGTAACTAATGAGATCTTTAGTTTATTATTGAATAACGTAAGGCCGTCAAAATCAAATGTGGTAGATCTAATTAATAAAAATTCTTTAAAGATGGTATAATGGTACTCCCGCGTAGAATGGACCAATGATGTCAACTCAGTCTCAGTGTCGAAAATTCTCATAAAAAAAAAAAAGAAAAAGAAGAAAGAGTTAAGAGATTCCCTTTCCACAATCCCATGGAATTCGCGTATTTTCGTCGTGTCTGAACTTTCTTCTCTTTTGGAACAGTCTCGTTCTTCTCTTCTTTCTTGACGATGTCTTTGCTCTCGTCACGAGCGAACGAACGTGGTCCCGCGATGGGCGTGGCGGACGGAGTCAGAGAGCCATGACACGCACACGCAACTCGACGCACTGCGCCGCGACGCTATACGCTCGCGCACACACGTATGAGATACCCTCAAGAACTTACAGGGCGATGCTGACACGGGGCACGCTTTATATTGGGCGCGTGCGCCTCGGGCACAACTTCGCTTCGGTAAAGTCTTCGAGTACTGAAGCGGATGCTGGGGCGGCGACGCGTGACGAGATTAATAATTCCCGACTGGTGTAGGAAACGACGATGGATTCACTTCGGTCTTTGCCTCTCATCTTACTTTGCTTGGTATATACGGACCTCGTTGGTATTTATTCCTATGGACCTTTCTTCGTCTTGCGATCTTTGTATCACTGTGATTCATCTTAGACGATGACTCTGGGTGCAAATGAAGAAAAATAAATTTGAAGATCAAATAATTTTTACATATGTGAAAGAAAAGGGGGGGGGGTAAAATTCTGTGGATAAGAGATGTAAAAACTAATTATTTACACGAAACTTGAGTAGCTGATGGATTTAAGATGAAATCTTGAAAAAGTTACGTAATTATTTGTGGAATGTGTAAGAGCTGCACGAAATTGTTAAATTTCTCTTATTTGTAAGAATACCGAATTATCGACTGTGTATTCTGCGAAAGTAGCACGCTCTCATTCGGCACCTTTGTAATTGCGTAAATTATCGATAATACCCGAGGACTGCTGATTTGGTGCAATTCAAAGGAACCTCGTATACTCGGACATGTGCGTAACTTCGTTGGTTTTATTGTGTATCTTTTTGAAAGGCGTCGAAACGAGAATCTCCTCCAGGTTGTTGGATGAAACTCATGTAACCGGCGGGACTGTCTATAACCGGTCAGAAAAGAATTCGAGCCCACGCGAGAACTCAAGAGAATCGAGATCGTTATCGGAAAGGGTGCGCTGCTAGGTGCAGCGCCCAGTACGCAGTCTCTCTGTCTCTCTCTATCTCTGTCTCTCTCTCTATCTATCTCTGTCTCTCTCTCCCTCTCCCACTCCATCTCTCCCTCTCTCCCTCTCTCCCCCTCTCCCTCTCTCTCTCTCTCTCTCTCTCTCTCTCTCTCTCTCTCTCTCTCTCTCCCTCTCTCTTTCTCTATTTATCACCCTCTTTCCCTCTCTACTCACTCTTTATTTTTCCCTCCTTCAACCTCTGGGGTAAATTAAATCGCGTGGGCGACACCATGACTACGTAGAGGCCTACGAGTTCCAAGCACAGGTGTTCGCAATTCGGATATATATATATACATATATTGTATATGCATATGCATATAAATATTTATCAGTCAAGAGGATGATGTTACAGAAATCTTGAAAAAAAAAGAAGGTTATAGAAATAAAACTCCAAAAACAAGGAAAAAGAGAAGGAAAGCTACACCGTGTTGTATTCACGCGTAGTTAGACTAGAGAGGGGGGGAGGGAGAGAGAGAGAGAGAGAAAGAGAATTCATAAGGGTGTTCGACCCCTGCAGAGCACAAGGACCACTCCTCGAATCAAGTCGAATGACGACTTCGGTGTCCCGAGTAAGTAATGACAGTACGATGACTGGCGGACGCTAAACACCTGCGTTCACCACCTTATCTCGCGGATCCCGCTGTTCGAACAGGACAGGATCTGCTATCGTTATCCCCGTGGAAGAAACGCATTGGGTGGTCTCACAATGGGATGCCATTCTGGACTCTGGCAATCGACGATTCATCCAACCAGTCTTGTTTGTCACCTTCGTCACGATTGCTCCACCTTGTCCTATTCTTCCTCGTTCTGATCCTTCTCCTTCTCCTTTTCCTGATTTTGGTCCATACGGAGTCTGCGTATCCATAAGACAGATCCTGTAGGATCTTCTGGATCATCGAGAATTTCTTAGGTCTTTCCGTACCATCAGCGTAATACCGGAAATAAATCAACGACGAATCTAACGCTGAATCCATCCTGGATCACAGCATCCCCGCTTCTTAACCTCCACTGATCTCATCCTATACTATAGGTATCCGTTTCTCTCGACGCACTTATCGTTTCTTACGGCTATAGACGCGCACGTACCCTCTGCCCTGGTGGAGGCCCCGGGCGCACGCACTTTGGTTCTTCTGCCGTCTAAGGGCGTGGTCGAGAGACGCGCGACGTCCATTTGTCTCGGGCGCCTCCCGCACCAGGAACGCCCTCGCATCCCACGGGCATCGATCACGTCTTCCTCTTGGAGGACTTACGACACACTCTTCCGTTGCGTATTCCGATGCGTATATCTCTGAAGGTGGCAGTAACTGTCCTCAGTGAAGTCTTCGGGTACCTTTTGTGTATTACCTTATACATATGTGTCTGTAAGAATAATAAAAGTATGTATACATTAAATTGTATTAATACTATATATATATAGATATAGGCATAAGGGATGCAATTAATTGGCGACTCTCACTCTGAATGATCAATAAAAAAATGACAATATATTTTCCTGATAATAATTAGTACCTCATCAACTATCAGTTATAATTCAGAAGGCTAAATCAAGATGGATATTTCCGGGATCGTTAGAGCCTCAGGGCGTCGCGCGTTAAGGCCAGGTTACAATTAGGTACCGTATGTCAATTACGACCTACAAATAGATTTAACCTTCGATATATGTATACTCTACGAAGACGTGAGTCAGGTAGAGGACGAAGTATTACCACAGTAAAAGTGTATAAAACCTGGGGCGCTTGGTATAACTTAAATATAGAAGCACACTACTGATAAATTAAACGGCATTATCCTAATAAAGAACTTTCCTATATCTACAACATATAACATTGTTTAAAACTATGTACCTTTGACCTTACAAATTTTTACTTATGAATTAATACCTATAAAGAACTAATGGCTTGAAACTAATTATACATGTACATACGTGAGGCAATGTTACATAATACTGATAAGATTCATTAATAAAATAGTTTGTCGCTAAATCGTAAAAACAGTAATTCCCATATTCATATAAAATACAAATTATTTTACTACAAACTTTAAATAATAATTTTCATATATCTCACGCGTCTATTTCGTATTGCATTATACATATTCTCTATTGTGTCGTTGAGTATTAATTGTAATAAAAAAAAAAAGAAATTGCAATAGTTTATTATACAACGAAATAAGCGCAGTTAACCAATACAATAATAGTCACTACATATTCAATAGCCGCGAATCAACCACGCAAATCCAAGCATAACAATAATCAGATCAATACTATATAGATATACATTATAGTCATAGAGACGTTGAACCGGCTTCTACTATTAGTAATTCCATTCAGTCTATCACAATTATACTCGTCCAATATTATAGGAGGTATTACGAATAGCCATTAATAATACTAGGTTTTACAATCCCAACCTAACCTCAGCTCTTTGTTTTTTATCGCAGACCGGTAAATGATATCCTAACCGAATCATTTAACTTGATAAAATAAGATCAAGTCAATCAAACTGGATTGCATAGTTATATACCTATATCTATAGATTATATATATATATATTTATATACATATATGTATACTGTCAGGCCATAGCACTGACTATAGGTACCACGTAGAGGTTACTCGCATCGGAACGATCACTTTTGCATATGTATAATACTATATATGCCAGTACATATAGATATACACAGGCATGTATTTTAACAGCGAGTGAAATCGACTCAGTCATAATTCAAAATGACGTTAAGCATAACGAGCAGAGACGCGCGTAATCGTCTAGATAATTTGACTATAAATAATATTCCTTAGTAAATTCCCCGGCATCCTTCAGGCTGTCCACCTTAAAGGAGTTTCGTTGTTGAATTCAAAATTTTATGTAATAAAGCAAAACTTAGTGTGCTTCACATAGCTAGAAAATATCTGATGAGTATACGTATACAGAGAACGTGATTTATGTATGTATAAGGATAATTAAAATTTATGTAACATTTATGCGGTTTAACAATCTTCATTAAATACTATCGATCACACGATTACAAAGATTCTAATTTTATTTTTCAATACTGTAAAGCATTTATAGAATCTGCGGTCAATTACACTTCTCGTCTGTGGCTCTATCTCAATTATTAATCTGTAATCTCTGTGCTTAACTATACAGAACGGATTCTACCAAGAGACACTGAATATTCATCGTGTGGAATGATACAGCACGCTTCAAAAAGTATCTACGTTACGTTAACATTTGAATAAACATACAAGCATCCAAGATTAATCTATCTTATCAGATATCGGACGTGAGTATATGGATACATACTAAAATATCTTATCTACTTTGAATCACCCTGTATCCGGTCTCCCTAGATAACCCTTGAACAGAATCTTCTCGAATCTCCTACATAAGCTTGGCCACTCGAGCAGAATAGAGAAGAGGAAACGGATCGATCCTTTCCGGAACGCCCCTGGTTTCTTGTAACATTTCCACCCTATTGACGACCTTGACCCTTCTTTATTTTTCCTCTTACTTCTCGTCACTCCACCGCTCTCTGTCGACGCCCTATTCCAAGATAGATTTCACTCCAGAAGTTACGTGACATTCGTAGACAGAGGGAGGTGGACTAATGCAATTGTAAAAAGAAAAAAAAAGTTTATATATATATATATATAAAAATTCGTTCTTCTATTAAAAAAAAAATGTGTAATGTATGCACAGGTACCTAGTATGATGTTTTGTACTCACGAGAATGACCCATATTATTGATCGGTTGCTATAGTTGGAATTTAGTTATATGCATTTATATACATAGTATAAAGGTTGATAAGCACAAGGGTGTCTATGGTGCTACGGTGGTTACGCGTAAATAGCCTGATCGTATCATATAAACGCAATCTAGCTCGATCAAACGTTCTCGATGTGAAGGTAGAAATTAACGATTGCACGGTAACGCATGCCAACGCGCATAAATTTATGCATCGGTGTTTTTCGCACATACTATCTTTATGTCTCTCTCGCTCTTATTATCTCTTTTCAGGGTGTACCCGTTGCATATGCATGTGCCGATTGATATGAATGCATCGCTGCTTACTAAACGGGACGCTGCGCTATCTTGATTCCTCATTTTCCTTTCGGCCGCGGAAGTCCTTTCTGTGGCTTTCATGAGGAAACCATACGAATCCCTAATTACTATTATTGTTGTTATTATCTGGTAGGCTCGTTTACAGACGCACGTATTATTGACATTTTTATAGACCTTTGTCAATCTCACCGCTGGATGACGACGATTTGCTTGTAATGTTGATCGACAGAGTTATCCGTAACATGCGACATGGAACACATAGTGCAAAATGAGAAAATCTTCTAATCGATGATATATTACGAAACGGGTATAATAAATCTTTATATAGCTTATCCGGTTGGATAGCTACGTACAGCAGTATGCATAACGTGAGATGGTGGATAGAAATCTTGTGCATGAGATTTTTTTATGATAACGGTCTTAGCAACGTAACTTGCCCGTGAAGAATTATTATGATTATGTATATGTTTATAGATGGATATAACCGTGTAATGCCGCGAGTCTTGGTATTATAAGCAGACGAGTACAAGGATAGTAGCAATGCATGATGTTAATTATATTTAGATACGAATGTGACAAATGAAAGAAATTAAAAAATGACTGTATAATAATCTATGTAATGTATCTCGTAAAATAATTATAAAGGCATTTATAAAAGTGGTTAAAAAAATATTTTTTTTCCAAATCTTCAGATCCGCCAATATTATGGGCACGTGTAATTTTGCTATGCTTCTCGTGGGTCGAGTATTTTAGAAAATATGCGTAAAGCAGTATATGGCATATAAGGGTCAAGCATATACATATATCCCATTATGAATATATTGGCTGACCGTGGAGCCGATTTTATCTGGGGAATTTTGAAGGGCCGACCGTGCCGCGTGGGAGGATAATGCCTCTCGTTCCTGAGACTTTTGCCTTTTACTCTTTTGCTCGTATCCTCGCTTGTTCTTTGGTCCACCCCCATCCTCATTCTCGTCGTAAACCAGCATCGCCCTTAGCACCGTAACAACGCAGCACTGTGGCAGCGTACAGCACCGCCTCGCGGCTTCGTCGGCCCCCAAAAAGTCCCTAGGTCGATTTCGAGTGTTCTTTTCAGCGTCTGTATAGGTTAGGTTCTCTTCTGGCAAAATGCGAAGGGTCACCCCCGGCTTGACTACTCCAGGCGAAGAGCACTCAACGGCAGCTGTGCTTCTCGCGATACTATCTAAGAAAAAAAAGGTCTCAAGGTACAACATCTGCCTCCCACCATTTTCTTTCTTATTACCTCATTCCCTACTGACTTTTATTCGCCTACTGGATTTCCACGCTGTTCTATACGTTTACCTCAAGTAGACGTCAATGTACCTTCGTTCCATGCGTTAATGGAGGTTGACTTTTTTAATGATTAACAGCCCTGGACCAGAGCCATGTCTGACCAGTAAAGCTACCTCATCCACTTTCCTTCAGGTCCTCGGGGTTGGTACCGCTAGGAATCAAGCAGGCCAAGCACGTTCCTGGCTCATCGTATCTAATTATCAAGGAAATTACTCGATATCTTGTTGGGTGACTGACGAAGAAGACTTTACCGGTCCTGATCCAATATGGCTGCCCGACGATACCTTAAACCTCAAATACACTCAATTTTGAAAGTTATACGATCAGAATGGTGAATAAGAGTAAAAATGTTGTGTGGGTTAGGGTAGGTTACTTGTGTAATTTCATAGGACGTTCAGCCGTCAAAATACTCACGAAAATATACGACGCCCGGCACCCTCGTCAGCGTCGAGAAACACAGCATCCAACTTCTTCCAACTCGTTTCATCTGGAAATCGTGCTTTTTCATCTTGGCCACTACGGGACTCGCCTATCGCACGTAATGGCTCTACCTTCCTACAAGCCAGTTAATAGGTTATCATTTTTTGTAATGACCTAACCTAAAAAAAAGAAACCTTATAATTCCATAATAAAATTACGACAGAGTCGTGTCACTTGTCCTTTGTTCCATAATGTCCATACTAACCAGCTGATAATGTATCCTTGAAGCCTCGTGGAATTATTAAAAGTACATTAGAATTACAAATGCCAGAGGGCAAATGGGGTTCCAATAAAAGCAAATACTACTCGTCCTAGAATTGATCCAATTACTTGGCAACTGGTCGTCCTCGTCCTTCGGAGTCTTGCAAATCCAGAGGAAGCTGCGTGCGCCTTCCTCAGGGACGAGGTATCCGCAACGTAAGGCGCAACGAGTGGAATGAGGACCGAGTTTAAGCAGTGGTGGGGCGAGGAAGGAATGAATGGACGTGGTAACGTTATACGAGGCCTGGTAATTATGACTCCTCTAATCACCGACAATTACAGGAGTTACCGGGCTCGCGGCGTTATCTTCAACGGTCCATCGTCAGACCGGTTGGTATATGGGGAGAAAAGGAACTCTTCACAATTGGCAGGGTGTTGTAGATATATAGATAGAAATAGATTATCGATACACAGCTATACCGCCAGGTGTATAAAATAAGGGGTGTAAAAGTGGTAAAGGACTGAGAGTAGAATCAATCAAAAAGAGTAGAGACGAAGAATCTGGATCATAATGATTATCGGTAATTAATAACGATTACTACGTAATGTTGGGCCAAAATCAATCATCGTCCGCCAAGCAATCCTTGCTGTAATGAGGGATGCACCTCTTACCTATAGAAACCACGCGAGGAGAAACTCTTTCTTCTTCTGTATCTTCCTCGTCTTTTCTACACAGGGAGAAACTTACCTATACTTCAATCTAGTGGAAGCACCGTGCTCCTCTTATGACGGCTGGCACAACCCAACAATTAAATCCCTCCTGTACAGACGGGCTGCTATTATCGCTGAGTTATCGTTTCGAGACGGGACGACGCCGAGAGGGTTGCTGGGGAACCAGGACTCTTCGCCACGGCTTTGACATGCGTTTCGATTAATGTCCTAGGCCATTAGTCGGCACTGAAAAATCTCCAGATCCCTCGTATCCACAGCCAGGCGTATCTCCTTTCTTCTCGTTAAAAGCCTTATCGCTCCATGGTGGTTACAGCTGAAAATGAATACAGCAAATCTTAACGAGGGTAGCTTTAAGTTTAACAGTCAAAAATACAAATCCACCCCTTTCCTTAAGCAATAAAGTACTTAAGAATCATCGTCGCCACAATAACTGCAAATATCATTGAGTTTCAAACTTCAAATGACATGTCAAAAAAATGCGTATAGCAACTAATGGATTCGAAATTTTAAACACGAATCTTACCTGTCAGAGATCCAATAAAATAAAAGTCTCAGCGGCTGATCGTCGAAGAAGCTCGTAGGACGTCACGGGCGATAATAGATGTAGCGTCCCCTCTCTGGTGCCGTCAGCAAATTCCCAATTGAATAAACGTAACGAGAACGTACTGATTATAAAACCGGCGTACAATGCGCCTTGACGAGGCCACTTTTCCAAAGTAGTATGAGTCTGCCTGCAGAGACGTACATACAGATGTTACGCATAGGCCAGTATATACCACATCGCCTTTTAACAGCGTGGAGGCTACTTTGTATATGTTTCTACTCACCCCCATCGGACCAGAATGGATCGTAGTGGTACGTGGATATAGCCGCTGATGACAGAGCCGCGACAATAATTATTACAGCGTGCGATTCGTGATTACAGGGCAGAGCGACGAAGTCGTACTCGCATGAACTTGGTTGCATTAGGTATAGATAAATATATAGACATATAGGTACACATGAAAATATATATAGGGGTGGGCATGGTATAGCGGACACAAATGTATAAGTAACGCATACCTAGCTCGTTTACGTTCGATATCAACCCCCGTTTCGCGCCACCACGATTTCCCTCTGCGGATCCCATCTAGAGCCGAATTTGAACCCCTAGCCGCTGCCAGTGCTACTGCAGCCACGGCTGATGCTACTACGGCTTGGTCCATGGCCACTACTACCCTGGGCGAATTCGAGCGCTACCCCTGCTGCAACCGGGCAGCGGACATGTCCGCTAATTGTATGAATTATGTATGTGCTCTCTTACTTGCACGCGGCCAGACGTATACGTTGACTCTCACACACAGGTCCATTTAAGTATTTCGCTCTCGTATGTATACAGCATGCGAGCGGGAGAGAGAGAGAGAGAGAGAGAGAGAGAGAGAGAGAGAGAGAGAGAGAGAGAGAGAGAAGTTAGGGATGCAGAGTTACAAGGGGGGATGCTGGAGAGATGTCGTAATAGAGGGTGGCTTCGGGCTAGAAAGCGCGAGGACCGATTTACGGCTTTGGACTTCCGCTCTGCGCGAGCATTATTGAGATTAACCACCCCCTCGTCGAAATGGCTTTTCGATCGACCTCCGATGGGGGGTTCAAAAGACGGGAAAAAAAGTACTCGTGAATCAAGTCGACCCCTCTAAATGTTCCTGGGAGAGAGTCTGTATGTTGTGACGCGAATATATTTTTTTATTCTGAACCTCAAGGACACGATGTCCGATAGTACTTATCATGAAACTATATCCAAGACTATTTGCAACCCTTACCGAATATCGTTATACAACACGAAAGTTCGTGTCGAGGACTAATTGCTAATGGTTCGCATACCTACCGCGCGACAGTGGCGCCAGGCTATGATTACCACTGTTAATGTTTCTCATTTGACAACACTAAATCGTATCGCACACGAGCTATTAGTAATTTCGACGATTGGACGGGGTAAAGATTTTATCAGTATTCTTGATGACGAAGAGTTGCACACTATTCGTAATATACACTGACTTGCCGTATAAGTCGCCAATGAAGCTTATAAAGTGACATAACGACAGTGAAATCATAAGGGCGCCACAGTGTATAAGGTGTTATTATAAAATTCTGAGCTTGTTAAGTAACAACGTCAAGTACCGTATGCAGGGGGTTAGGTCAAATTTATCCAGAAAATTACACCGTGGTATATCGTACACCTTGCTACACTATATTCCACGTGCATAAAAGCCGGCGGATGATTTCGAACGACAGGACGTCCATTCAAGCGAGTGATTTATCGGGGTTGCGCGTGTGCCGCACAAATGATACAAAATGATGCGGCAATCAGACTGCGACTGGTAGACGCGCGATGATTGGTCATCCGATTGTAACGCAGTGCGCTATTGGTTAGTGATTTTTATGGATTCTTCGAGATCCTGTTATCTTAATGGCCTGGTATTTTCCGTAACATGAACGGGAAGTGTATGTACCTATCGACGTATAATAAATGAATAACAGAAGACAATAAAGAGAAAGATAAAAGAACAAAGCACAAGGATGAGGTATAAAAAAAGTATACAGATTAGGCGGAAGCAGCTCGAACAGAGAAATGCAAATGGGGTCGAACGAGTCAAGATTTACGGATCGCGTTTATGCAAACAATAATGCGCGCCGTACGTATAGAGCGACGCGTACATAGATACGTTAGCTCGACTCTGCACGAGTAAAAAGGGATATTGGACCTGGTTTACTCGTAAGGTTAGCTCGTTCCCTCAATGATTCACCAGGTAATGGAGACGAATGCGGCCATAACTCCAACGTCCACGCAACGTGCAAGATGCTTACGTTCCTCTCTCATTTCTCTTCTTTCTGTTTCGTATTCTCGATCTCTCTCCTCTTCGCAACCATCCACCACCGGACTGTACGAGCAAGTGCAATTTATATGACATCCGACGTTTATGATTTATTTAATTGAATATCCCGGCCGCCCTCCCGTGCGACTATTTTTTCCCCCTGTTCTTACAGCCCACCGGGTACATATATTTAATACGACAGAACACTACATAATGTGAAATAATAAAGACAATCGTTCTTATCGGCGAGTCACAACTTCACATTCTTAACGCATCTAACCTCCAAATATGACCGGCACGATTTACACAGCTTTTCCGAAGCCTCTGGTAGAACTTTGCACTCTAGCAATATTAACCCGCCAGTAGGCGCGTGAAGAGTCTGATTGTGAGACATCCCAACTCAATGCTTTTCTAGTGGTGAACAAAATCGCGCGAACATTCCCGGATTAAAGGTATATAAAAAGAATCATTGAAGCTATATATACAGTACATACCGTATGTTCTGAGGAGGCATCGGATACATTGCGATCGCAAAACGTATTACCGGATAATGGAACGCAATTTCCCCTTACGTTCTGCTCTCGAGCGGTTTCACACCTCGGTCGAGCCACAACCAAAAGGTTAACTTGATAACCACTCAGTAACGTCGTTCCTCGTTTCGCTACTTATCGTAAGATTGCGGTTACGTTCCAAGACAAGTACTCACGTCTTTCTCACTCTTCCTTTCGCTTGACTCTTTGGTCGGCCTATTTGTAAGGACTCAACCACCCGTGGTCAGGACAAGGGCCGGGAGGTGTGCCGAGAGGTTATCTCACAGCGTGCGATCGCAGCTGGCGACCACTTTTCTTCACTCCTCTCTTTTATCCCTCTCTGTCTCTCTCTTTCTCTCTCTCTCTCTCAGTCACTCGTTACTTTATCCACCAATCGCACTCGTCTCACCCTAACCTCACCTCACTATGTACTGTACGTCACATACAGGTATTATATCTCATGCAGCTTTCGCATACGACCAATTCTTTTCTTCCGCTATTAACGGCAAACGATCCGCGCGCCTTCTGGCGTATAATGACGCGAAACAAACGGTCGGTATGGAAGTATAGTAGGAATCTTTATGTAGGTATGAAAACTTCGATGCGAATAACTCAAGCTCAACAACCCAATCGCCTCTCTCTTTCTCTCTCTGTTACAAACTCCCAACAAGGCTCTGTTTCCATGGCACCAACCGCACTCGTAATCTTCTGAGGTACACTCTATCATCGTTGCTCTTACTTCTTGCCGTCATTCACCGCTTTTCATATTAATCAATTAATTAACCGCAATCCAGCCACCTTCAGCTTCACCTCCACGTGTACTACAACATCGACTCCATAGGTACCAACTTCACGCTATTCGCCACGTTATTTTCCTCAAGCGATAATGGCTTTTGTGGTTACTAGGTAATTGGTCAGCACGAACGATACTATATGTGATATACCATAACCCTTCTTACAGACACCAAGCATGGTTAAAGCTAAAGTATAGAGTTTTTAATGGACGAAAGTAACCGACCTTAGTTTACGCGCATAAATTCAGTGATCAGCAATGCTTCAATGCTTATCTCACGGCTGATAATTTACATCGAAGCACCGAACACTCGGAATTTATCATCTATTGGCAAATACGTTCCGGCGACTTGAGATATATTTGACGGACGTTATGTCGGCACTGTTATAAATGATAAATCAGCATAGCAATCCACGGCGGCAACGTCAGTTATGAATCTCGTGTGGAAAGTTAGTGGTAATAATTCAGCAAACGTGCGTCGTCGGACATTCTATAGTGACTCCTGCGTAAAATGGTGTTCTTACACGGTACACGTGTAGTCTGTATATATGGAGAAACGAAATTTTTAGTGCTTCTATAACGACTTGGGACGTGCTGTCTTTCACTGACTGCAGTGGTTATTAACCAGCGTGAAGAGAACTTCATTAATTTATAGTACATCGGCAATATATACCTAGTAATATAATAGTACATTATAGCTCTGTTCTTTGGATATCTTAGAGTACCATCCTAGATGGGATTGATTTAATGCTCGGTACTTGGTGGCCGTGGCAAGCGTGAATTGCAAAGCGGGGACTACTGATATTTTAATACAAGAGTGAAAGCGTGATGCCCGGCCATCCGTCTTTTCGTGGTCCGAATCTCTTTGCATACGGAAATCAGAATGCGCCAGAATCGCGCACCACGATATCTCGGACCCCACGTCGTCGTTCTGTTCAGGAAGGAAGACTGTTTGTTAGTCCTATCTGCGATCGCGCTGGTCTTCTCGATTGGGTTCCCACATTATTACACTGGCGAACCACCCTCGCTCACTCGGAGAACGCGCGCTCCTTCTCTCCCCCCGTTGCATGTGCGCATACACCACCAATGCATATGACTGTACACCAGCACTACGGGGGCCAAGGAGCATTTCGTCGTCGTTTTTTGTGTCTGGCAGGCCCTTCACTGGCTGGGTCCAGGGCCCGCCACGATTTAGTGGCCCTAATTGCAGGGTTCAGCTATTTAATTACCGGGTTCGGCCACTCCATCCCCCGTCCACGCTCCTACGCGTCGACCGTACGCGAGTACGCTGTAAGAGAATCGGTACGTGAATTGCTGCTACAATTTTCATTTTTTTCCCTTTCATTCTCAATTTCTGTTGCATTAGATAACGCTGAGATGATAAGTGGGGGATCATATCAGAACCACGTAACATCCCCAAAGGATGAAAGATCTTCCACCCTTGCGAATGTACCTAGTACCATAACCTTTTTGTCCCTTTTTTTCTAGTGGGGTAGAAAAAGCGACTAACCCCCGCCCGCCCCCCCCCCTTCACCCCATAGTCGTTACTTTTTATTAAGCTCACCGCCATTTTACTTCGCACCCACGCAATATTTCACGCTGCCATCTCTCCTACCGCGAGGCACGAAACAGGCATATATCACCTTCAACTCGCGGCCTGGCCCTCCTTCTCCTTCTCTCTGGTCCCTCCAGCCGAGGACGCCATATTGGTACCGTCCCGGAACAGTACGAGAGCTGCTGGAGCTTGTTGTCATGGGTGCTTCTAGCTGGCGACGTAGATGGTCTACACTTATCATCGACACCCCCAAAAGAATTCGAGAGACCGATAAATCTCAGTGGAAGAAGGGAAATCAGTGAAACACACGAAATCTTTTAATCGTCCCTAATAAACGGTTCGTGCGGTGGGCATTCGTAATAACTCCGAGCGTGTTGCTACCAAATGATTGATACGTCCATAAAGCGTTCGTGGGTCCGTTTCGGTGCCGGTGGCCGCGGGTGACAGGACGGTTTGACGAGATGATGAGGATCCTCATGAGGCCCCAAGAATCATCGTGATTAACTAAGGGCTGCGATTATATCCACCGTGAAAATAGCACTGCCACCGGTGTCTACGTCCTGTCTAGAATAAGGATCGTATACCTAACCTATATCAGGTACGCCTTTCAGCGTGGATGATATCGCGGAGTCCCAGGACGATGGTGGATGGATATAAGGATACAGGAATAAGCGCGGGCCCCTCGATTAGTCGGGACGCCAAAGCTGCGGGAACTTTTGTGTTTTAATTGTAGCCTGTGTAGGGGGAGACCATTATTCTTCCTCGAAGGCGAACCACGAAGAAGAAGCGCGTAACGCTCTCTCTCTCTCTCTCTCTCTCTCTCTCTCTCTCTCTCTCTTTTTATCTTTTCTCTTCGAAAAGTTCCACCGAGAAAAAGAGAGTTATAATAACAGAGTGCGTCCGTCCACTTGGAAGAAACGTCCGTCCGTTATAGTTGTGTTCCATGGTTCCTAACGTTCCATCGCTTGTTCCATCATCCACGCGTCCTTCGGTTCGCGTCTTCCATAGTCTCGCCGAGATGCCTCTTTTCTTAGCGTCTATACGATTTTTCATTGTGTATCCGCCTTTTTCTACTCAACGCCCTCGGATCCTGGAGATTCATCGTTAATCTCGACGCTAACGCGACGCACGCGCTTTCGCGGTCTTTCTTTATCTTTTTTTTCTACATTGGACGTCGGGGTAAAAACGACTCGGCGCCACCTGGCCGGATGGGAACCTCGTTTTCGAGTCGTCCGATCAATTTTAGTCCCCTGTGTATGTACCTTTACTGTCTCTGTCTCTTGTTAGATGGATATATATATATATATACGGTACTCGGTAAGACCCTTGAGATCCTGTGGGAAGAAGCTAAGACATAGGGTGCTCACCCTGTATACCCACAAAGTAATCCTTTCGGTGGTTCCTTAAGGCGCTCTTCTATGTATGAATAAAGACCACATGGTTCCCACTGTATCAAATTACATCCTAATAAAAAGCGTCTATTATCGTACTCTTAAGAATAGCCACTCCATTCACGAGAAAACAGTACCCGATCGTACCAAAAGCTCCAGTACCTCTCGAACGACCTCCTAACCCATGACGAGGTGAAGATTCCTCACCTTAGAAAGTAATAACATTCCGATATAAATGTCACTCCATAAAGTCCAAGTACCTACACGCTCAGTACCCAGCAATCCAAGTAATCTTGACGCAATGATAAAAATCCAAAGAACAATTTTAATATCCAATCATAATAAAATGAGTACAGTCCCGTCTAAAATCGAGCAAGCAATCTTTCTGTAAACATCAACTTCTACGCGCACTGCTATCCGTACCGGAATGCTCTCTCCCACGCCGAGCATCCTTAAAAAAAACTACCTTAGGAAAAAGAAATGCGGAATCCCAAAGGACTTCCTCACGTGACCCCGAAAGAGATGAAACCACGTGACGTGGGCAGAGTTTTAATTGGTCGAGAGCTCACCTCCTCGTGGGGGTTCGGAGGATGTGCCAAGAGGACTGAAGAGAGGAGAACGCGAGGGGGTGTACTAGGGTTGCCGTGTGGATTAGAGGATACTGGAAGACGAGAAGGCGGACCCCACCAACCCAGCAACACCTTCCCCGATGGTAAAACTCACTGGCGCGCCTTCTATAAGGAGTATAGGAACGCGCACTCCTATACGGTCCTATACCACTCTCTGTATAACAGCATGTATTTTTATATACAGATATATATACTCATGTGTTATACGCATACGGTCGCACGGAGTGAGACGCACGAGTCCTCTCAGGAGAACCGCCTTCTTGAGCTCCGCCAAAAACTTCAGTAATAATTGTCTCTCGACAAGAGTCGGATCGTCCTTTGATAATTGTATTGAATTCCTAAGGTGATAAACGGATAGACCCTTATTGGTACCAGGGTCTATGGTGCAGGTAGTGTAAAATCGAGTGGACGAAGAGTGAGCAGTGTAAGATTAAATTTTTGTATTTTTCAAAATTACTGTGGTCGCTTTGAAATATTTCAAATTTTTATAACCGAATGATTTGTGGATACCGTACTGTACGGTTTGGTTACCACTGTCGTCGTCTTGTGAAACTTTGGCACGTGGGATAATCTGTGACAATATGAACTGTGCTTATCAGTATCCACATGCTGCGCATCCTCAGGGTGCTGTAACAATGCCGCCTAATTCTACTCAACAGACTCTTCATCCTGGGATGGATACGGAATTTCTCGAGGTAATTTTTTTTCGGCGAGAATATTTGTAAGTTTGATTATCTGGTCTTGCGACGTCTTTGAAAATTTATTATTTAATTTTTTTTATCACTTTTAACGGATTCATCTTGGCTTCTTTGATTAACTGGTGTAATCATTTGCCAATGACAAATGGGGGGTTGTTCATGGGAAAACCGAATGGAGTACACCCTCGTGATCGTCATCCTGGGCGGGTAACTTGGTCCCGACCCTCTGTCGTTAATTGTTCATCTCCCAGCACCTATGCTAGAGGCCAATGTCGGAAGTGCTGGAGACGCACTACCAATTCCCAGGATAAAATTGAATTTGTACGATTGCCAATTGATCAACGTGGTGTCTGTTCGGCAGGGGATGCTTGGAAATTTAAAAAAATTTTTGATTATATATATATTTATTGGTGCCTGTCTGATAGATGCCTCAGGATATATTTTGTATCTGTAGCATGTACATCTATCCAGCTACCAGTGGAATCTAATGAAATCGACGAGTTCCTTGCCATATAGAACGAAAGGGAAAGAAAGACGTAGATGTTGCTGGGGGATATTAATATAAGGGCTCGATACGTAATTATAGTGATTACCGTATTGCCAGGAGGCGGACTAAGGCGTCCCTCAGTTTGCACGTCATTTTGCAATCTCGACTCGCGGGCGAACATGCGCTGCGCCATTTTATATAGATGCACGTACCGAGTTGGTACACAGTGATTTCATCCGAGCAATGATATAAAAATTTAAAAAATAATTGAAACAGAAAATTCATATTTTTTATCGACTCCTCGTCATCCGCATAGATAAATATTGATTACTGCATAAATAAATTAAAAAATTGTCTAAAACAATAATATACGCAAATTCTATATCAAAATTCAAGTTTTGTATTTCGAGTATAATAAAAATTAAGGGATCCTTAATCAAAGTTCCTATTTTGTCCAACAGGCGTCACTGTCTTATCTATATGCCGTTGTAACATCCGTCCTTGACCTCCTACCAGTGAAATATCTGAACACCTTCCACAGCATGGGAACTCGTTAAGCAGAAGTTTTAAAAGAAACCAGCCAGCAATTTCCCGCGAGCTCTAACAATTAGCCGTATTGCCACGTTATCTCGTATGTATACGATACAGTGCGGTTAATTGTCGTTACGAGCCTCTTATTGCCGGTGCGCTGTTATTATCGCTATTATCGGTAATTATAGCGGCTCGTGCACATAGTCGTCCTACCAATAAGGATACAGTAAAGTAACGCAGTCCGCTTAATGGAAAATTAAAAGTTAACGGGATAAAGTGAGATGAATACAGAATAAGATAAATAAGTATCTAGATAATAGATTAAGAAAACGTAAGATAAGATAACCAGGCATAACTATAGATATACGTATACATATCGATAATGTCTATATCTTCTTTAACACGTTCTATATACGGCCATATAGTATAGGGTCGTCGCGACGTCCGAAAATGCACTGGACCGAGGAGACGAGGGAGAATCGGTGAAGCTCGTAAACTCTCTCTACGGAACACCCCATAAATCTGTGAACGCGTCTCCACGTCGTAGCCCTGGGTTCGGTACCGGCGTAAACGGCACGGCTCGGCCGCATACTCGCGGTACTGTTGTACTCCGTGGCAACGGGGAGGTTCGTAAATCAGTCGTGCTCGACTTCTCCTCGCCTTGTTTCGGTCCAGCAATAAGTCTTGCCATTACTCCTCGCACTTTCCGAGAATAGAGATAGCGTGCTCCGAAGGTAGAGCAATTGGCGCCTTGGAAGGATGTTGGAATAGAGAAAAAAAAGAATGTAGCCGTATATAGATATGGACATGCAGACGAGGTAAAATTTTTTTTGGATTAACATAGAAATGAAAAAAATTCGAAATTTTCTCTGTCAATTTTATTATTCCTTTCTCTCGGCTTAATTCCAAATATCTATATACCCTCCCCATGAGAGCCTCCATGACGAAAAAGCAAAGATGCTGTGGTCCCGAGTAATTATTAGTCCATCAGCATCTCCCGATGGCCACATGGCAAACTGAACCAAGAGAAGCCGTAGTGCCGAGTCGGGCCATCTTCGTCCAAGGTAGACCGCCCTGTTATTATCCGCCCCCATTGCCCATTGCCCATTTCCCTTTCAACCCAGCGCACTCTGCCAATCAAGGATCCATCGTTTCTGAGTCGATCGGCGCGTCGTAACGGCGTCCCGATGCGACCGATCGAGTCTATTCATATATGTTGGTAGACAAGAAAATTGTATAGGGACGAAGTACATAGCAGCTTCCGCGGCTCCCTCTTTCTCTACCCGTGAAATTAATACCACCCTATATACTGTTTTTGTACGTAAAAAATAAATATATATTGTATATAGGGTATATGTAAAAAAAAAGTATCCGCGAGCACGTGTTGGATATATTGCATAATACACGTAGAATTCGTGGGATGGTTCGCCTGCGGCACGAGCGTTAATATCCATCCCTCTGTCGGTCATTGTAAAACATCCCTTTTCTCGCGCTCTCGAGTTCGCCCTTCATTGACGCCCATCTCTACGTGGTGGTCAGGAGCGTATCACACCTTTTGTGTCGGGGGTGGCACGCGATGCAAGCATCATCGCTTTTCCGAATCGTTGAGCCCTGTTACTCGAGGTGTACATACAAATATATACTCACTGGCGAAATTCTCTTTCTTTATTATTATTATTTCTTCTTTTTCCTTCCTTCATACCTGTGCTCACTTTTACCTTCTGTCTTCTTGCTCATTCCACGGTTCGCTTCATCTACTTCCTTTGTACGTCTTGTTCAAGTCGAAAAGGTCCACGTGGAGGTCGTTCCACCCCTCATCCGTCTACTACTCCGCGTAGACTATGAATCCTCTTCTTGTGGCGACGGAGAAGGTTATGAATGGTGCACGATTAGACGGTCGAGTCGCCACAGTGGCGCCGCAGTCTTCTTCCATTATGAGGAAATTAGGTCCTAATGCAAGTTGAGGCGAGTCCCCATAGGCGTCTGTATCCTGTACGAGTAAAACGGATCGTTTCCAGCTTTCTCGCTAGGATGTAAAATCCTCCTGGACACTTTGAGAAATTAGGTGCGACTACGCCTATGAGACGGTGAGATTCGTAATTGACCCCTTCTTCCTTCTCCTTTCCACCTACCGAGTGTTTCGCTCTATACGACCCAGTCGATAACATTTGAAATTCAAACTGTCCGATTAAAATCACATTAGAACCTTGTGGGAAACGGGCCACGGGCCACGGGCTACGGGCTATACGGGCAATTCTTCATTATACACGTATTAAGATACACGAGATTTTAATAGATTCGCATGGAAACGGGACGATGAGATCCTAGATAGAAATAGAATTTATTTATCTAGCAGTGTTTTCGAATATATTGATACATTTTTCTTTATGTACAGTTTTTCTTTACGTTTTACAACATCGAGTACTTTAATTTTCCCGACAAAACGGTCTGCTAGCACGTTTACACTTTCGCCGATGAAATTTATATTCTCACCTGTAAGATTCCTTGATGCAACGTGTCTGCCCAGCTTGGGCCATGTAATTAGAGACATGACGGCCCGACGACGGTAACACAGCACATTAGGAACGTGCTGCACGACGCATTATCGCCGTGTAATGTGACAAGCTAAATAATAGCAGTTGCGCCGGTTCTCTTTAACGAGTAGGAGAGTCTGGAGAGACACTGTGGCAAGGGAAAGGTTAATCAGAGAAAATGAAGAAATAAAGAAAATTGACCGTGCGGAGTTACGAAGGATACAAGCTATGAGAAAGTTGGGATAGCAAGAGAGAAAAAAGATAACGAGAATTCTTAGGCTGTTTGTGCAATGTCAAATTTTACCGTTAATCCGTATCCAAACGCGTGTCTCCTTCCAGGCACTTTGGTTCGATTAAAATTTTCTATCTCTCTCGCACCTATAGCGTACCGCCTTTTATCTCTCCTTTTCTGTTATCCCCACTC
This sequence comes from Cephus cinctus, assembly GCF_000341935.2. NCBI lineage: Eukaryota > Metazoa > Arthropoda > Insecta > Hymenoptera > Cephidae > Cephus > Cephus cinctus. The sequence goes on along the minus strand of NW_014332943.1, from coordinate 236,221 downwards.
TGTTCCCATCTCTATTCCTCCCCCCCCCCCCGCCGCC
>NW_014332943.1:232921-236076 GCF_000341935.2 Cephus cinctus | reverse complement strand
GCCGCCGCCACCACGCGGACACCCGGAGACTCGCTCCCTCCACCGCCGCTATCACCTACTACCCGTTGCGCGCGCATTTCACGGTTAAATTACAGTTTGCGTATCGTATAGTGGGGGTAGGTTCCCGTGGGCCTCACTTGGGGGCGGTCGCGGGCGGGGTTCGGACACAGCTCACCCCGCCCACTACGGTCGGCCCCTTTTTTGCCTGGAGGCCTCCGAAGCTCTTAACTTCTATCCCCTCTCTGTCCTAGTTTCTCTGTAATTCACGTTTCGTCAGCGCTGCGCCCGATCGCTCAGCTCCGGCAGTCTGTCACGGGGCGAACTACGGGAACCACGTTAACCGGTTCCCACGTTTGCGCATCTTTCGAGCCGACCTTTTCGCGCGGGATATCCGCACACCGGTTATCCCGGTGAATCGAGCGCGACGCGAAGCGTCGGGTAACGTTCGACGGGCGACGCGAGTGACTTGACGATCGAGCGTCGGCGAATCAGCTCCGTTGCTGCTGTCTCGTGACTGTTGATCGTTAGGAACGTGACACTTGATAAGAACGTGATAAAGGACGATAGCCAAAGTCTCCCGAAGGCTGTCCCGAGGGAGCGGTGGCTCGTCGAGATAGAAAAAGACGCGAAAGAACGGACACGAACGAGATGTTGACGGACATGACACCAGCTGCAGCTGGCCAACTTTACCCTCAGCTACAATCCATTGGCAAATCAGCCGCGAGTCATGTGGTGAGTGTCGTCAGGAGATTCGTTCGACGCCTTCGAGTGTGCGACTGTTGATTTATGACTGTCGAGCGAAAGAAAAGAAGAGGCGTAAATGCTGTAAAGTAGTGTGCCGTTGACGAGGCCCTCGGACGAAGTAGTGGAAGTGAAGATCTTTGCGGATTTGGTGTCGTCTCTCCTGACATTCAGGCCTGGTAATCTTTTCGGATAAGATCTAGAGAGACGAGATGTGCTGAAAGGCCCAGGAATTGAGAATTAGCAGTGCCAATGGGGGCCCAGTAAGGAACTCGAGGTCATTCTTGGACCTATCGGCCGCTTCCGGTTCTTCAGTTAGTATGGTGCGTCCTCGTGCACTCCTTTTGGATCTCTTGCTTCCTACTCTATTGTCCGCTTGATCAGGATTACCGGGAGATCATCCGGGATTATTTCTTCCTGTTTTGACAGAAACGGTCGGTGGTGGGTCTGACGTCGGTATTTCGTCTCTTCGCCTCGAACGATAGGAATAAGAAGAAGTCGGCGGTGTCGGTGTCTCCTCTTATTATTACCGGCACGAAGAAACACGTGTTCCCTCGAGAGTCGATCTACGAGAATGTTATCTCATGACTCGGCAGAAGGACGTGGCGCTGCTGCGTTGTCGGGGGTTCCGAGCGAATGATTTACGAGTAGACGTAAAAAAAAAAGTAATTAAATTCGTGGCATTAAAAAGAAGCGTACGAGTATTAATTAAGTGCGCAAGGGGAGGAGAATGGGAAGAGCGGGAGCAAAGGGGGAGAAATACTTGACGTACAACGCCAAAATTAATCATCGTGGAAAGTCCGGGGACGCACTCGACGTTCATTGCAAGTTTCTCAATACCATTTACGAAACTGTGAGTCTTTGAGTCCTCGAGAGCATATCATTCGCCGTGTTGAGAGCGGACAAGCACACTCGAATGTATCGAATATCCCTGGGTACAATGGTTCCGTTGCGTAAGGTAGTCCCAGGTTGAAAGGAGGTCCCTGAGTTCTACTACCTGCAATCCAGAGAGCCAATTATTTATCTGATCTTCTATTGTATCTCGAGGATCCACTTGACAGGATGCGTGGGATAAAATGCGATACCTACTTCCTCTCGTCACCTGATCCAGCCAATCTTTAGTCCCAATTTTCTCTCTCATATTTCTATTCCTTTCACTACTTTTCTCCAGCTCCTTTCTCCCACCGCGAACCTTAGAAAAAGCTGGCCGAGGGTTTGTCATGCTTTTTCCAACGATGTCTTGTACATACGTAGATACCTATAGACAGGGGCCGGTATACACCTACCTCTGACTGGGGCCTTATCAATACTTGAACAGTCTCATCGACTGACTGGCATTACCTAGGAGAAAATCATTGATGCTCATTGATAATTTAACACACCCGAGAATCCAGCCAGCCGAGTTCCCAAGCCTCGACCAATAAAACCCAAGCAGGATTCTCTTTAGACGTCTTCTTACGATTCTCATGACTTGTTCAGCCAAGAGTTTCTAAAGCGCGATACAACCAACGGGGCACGTGCGTGTGTGATCTAACAATCTACACGATGCTTCTTAGAGAGCAGTCCGGTCTCTGATAGACGCAACATGGAACCACCCAGCAGTCTTTAGTTGCGTAACTCGAAAATAGCGAAACTTTCGCTTCGCTTCAAGAGGCTTCATTGGAAGTGGTGTAGTGGCATTTAGTACAGTAGTAGCAACGGGGAGTATCCAGGAGTATCCAAGAGTAGGCCAGGTAATCCGATAATCGGATTCAAGAGAGGAAAGAAGTGTCCCCTCAATACTGCTGACATTTTCGAGTATCCCAATGACAATGTACCAGAAAAGGTTCCAAGGGTACTTTTCAGCCGGTCTTTACTGCCGGACCCATGCTGCTCGTTGGGTCCATCACGGGACCCCGAGAGGATGACGCGGGGCCTTTTTATGTCACCTAAGCGGATTTGTCCAGAGTGTACCGGATGTTGGAAGGATGTTCTTTTAATTTGTCCTCGTTCCTCTCGACCGCAGTGTCTTGTCTTCCATTTCGTAAAAGTGTGACAGGTCCTTTGTCCAGGATGCATCTCTCTATGGGTCTGTAGGATCCAAAATATATATATATATATATATATATATATAACACTATCTTGTCCATGTTGCCAGCTACTTAGCTTGTACACGTACAATTCGGAAATCTAATTCGCCTCGCACACCTAGTACGTAAACATCCCTTCCGCATAGATCAGTAATACATTTTGCTCTTCGGCTGGGCCCAGAAATCGGACCCCTGACATTCTGGCAGATGTTCCATAGTGACAACATGGCTGCCATTAACTCGCGACCCGAGCCGTTTGCAAGTATGATCGATCGTTATGTTCACACACACATATGTATATATATATATATATAGGTATAAACGGTAATAGGTAGAATCGTTAGA
>NW_014332943.1:221733-232719 GCF_000341935.2 Cephus cinctus | reverse complement strand
GGGGGGGGGGGCTATCAGCAAGATGCAACTGCTTCGTTGGGGCCTGGCAGGGTAATTGAAAGAGAAGAGAATCGGGCCTGATCCCTGAACCAGAGTAAAGGATGTTCCTGACGCGCAAGATACGTCGAATTAGAAGCGCGCTGTTATCGCTGGTTATAATCGCTACGTCATTGGGCCCACTCGCGGACTCTTACAAAAGAGAGAACAATGCCCCAGGGGCCCGACACCTTTCAAGTGATATCGAACTGCTGAGCCGCTAAGAATGTCAGAAAGGGAAGCGAGCAACGTGCCGAAGGGAAAATCACGGGGGGTCTTGAGCCCCCCGTGGCGCGAGCCAAAACACCAAACACCCTAATACCACCCCGTTAGCACTCTGTGGTTATTTATCAGGATAGATCCAATCGAGTCTGACGGCTCTGAAGAGCTGGGAAGAAAAACTTGAGATATCAAAATTTTCTCTTTCAAATACTTGTACGGAAAATTCAGTAGAACGACGGAACCTTTAGACTGTACCGGAATACGTAGTCCAACATGAGTCCGATATACAGGGTTCTTATATTCACCGTTTATTTCATAATAGTCCCCCTATAGTTGCATTACGTCAGTCAACAATTACCTGTAGATATCTTAAAATCTAATCTTCACTATCGAAATGTAATTTCTTCTAATAAAAGAATGTCAATTTTACTGGAAAAAAAAAATGTAAAAGGACAATCGTTCTCCTCAATCGGGTAAAAATATATTTGACAGACTCCTGCCAAAAATTATTCTTCAAACGTAAATCCACGCTCACTCGTTAATCGGAAAGGCTATGGAAACTGCGTTAGTCGAACGGCCAACTGTCTTATCTCACTCGTATCTACATCCTGCGTTTGAGGTAAACGAGTCTGCGGTAATTGCACCAGCAGCATGCCGATAACCAAGCAGTACTCAAAGGTATATCATTACCTTTCCTACGGCATACCCGGCTATACCCACCGATTAAGAAACCGATATAAAGAAGTGAAGCCAGTACCAAATTCGATGAATCGCATGATAAATTTTCTCACCGATTCCTGGAACTGAGATGAATATATACAAAAAAAAAAAAAAATAAAAACGTACGGACACTCGTATCGTTAATTGCGCGCAGGTTCCACAGTCTTTCAGAAGCTAATAAATGACGGAGGGCAAAAAGGGCAGCGGGGAGAAAAAATTCAAAAAGAAAATATAAAAAAAAAATACAAGATGGACTACCGGCAATCGCTCAATGCCATCAACTTTCGCGGAATATAATATATTGCACCCTGCAATATTTATGCAGTTTGGTGAGATCGCGTGTCTCACGGTGGAAATGTTGCCAATTGCATTACGCGTTTCAGAGTAATGAGGATAATTGTAAAGGACATTTATATATTGGTATCGATAGGTATTCGCTTGACTATTAATACTATAATTTATATGCATTGGCATATGCAAAATAATATCCAGCACTTCCTGCGAGTTATTCTTGTATCGACTTTTCTCTATATTTTGTTATACGATGACTTTACGACATATGTCAAGGAATAGGCGTAAGCTGCTCTTAATTTAGTATTGTATTATACATATGAAGTGAATTGAACAAATAAGAAAATATTTACGTTTTATAATTATTACGGATGTACTATAAAAAAGAGGCAGTTACTAACTGCTGAAAAGTTCCATAAAATTGAGTTAAATTCATGGGGTATAAAAGCCATAGAAGTGCAATAAACATGAGTTGTATTCAGCTGTAGGATAAAACGGTGAATGATTCAAAGAGCAGAAATAATATGACGTACAAGTATTTCGAGAAAAGGGAGAAAATATGTTTCAAGAGCCGTTTTTCGCAGGTATATATATATATATATATATACACACGCATATATACACACGTATATAGGCCTGCGAGAAGTTCATGAATTTTGATGAACATCCCTCTTGTAAATACTCACCCCCGGTGCTTCGATGACCTCGATGAATTTCCCGATAAATTTCGTGAATCGTGAAACCATCAGTCACACAGGGGTTGGCAGACACCTGCCACAAAAGCGGATGTGTAACCACGTGGAGGGGCTGATAATTAATACAATAATATTAATAACCTATAGCTGGAAAATTATACAAGGTCCACCATTGCGATCAAAGTCATTATTCACTTGTTCATTTATACGTGGCACCAACTGCAAACACTTAACCCTCAAATCTGCAGTCTAGTGTCACATCTTCCCACGAGACCCACTCGCTCGTTATAACTTTCTCTCTCGACCACTAAATAGCAAAACAATAAATCTGCAAGAGACACACAGGACCGCACAAAGCCCTCTGGCGTATACGGTTGGGGCTCTTATAGGGGGACGATGACGTCGAGAGAGGGTGGCCTAATATGTCACAGTCTGTTGCAGTGATCTCGAGCGAAAGGACCCGAACCCCATAGAGCAGAGACTCCTTTAGGGGTGGCTTATGGGATATTTGCTCCTAATGGAGTGATTCAATAGCGATGATCTGATAAACCGTAAATGCGTGCCCACCCACGCCACTTCACTTTAGTTGTTCCTCCAGTAATACCAAGTAATACCGTCAACAACTAGCGCTATCTAGCGGGAGAAAAACGAGTTAAACGTCGCAGGTCAATCTCCATCTATGTCTCCGGCAGAGTACTTCGTTGTACCTTTGCGAGGAATTAGTCAATTTTGCTTTCGCTTGTTTTACACCGTGAGCCAGGCTTTAATATTTACGTGTGTACGGTTTTACAGTACAGGCTAGAATCGATAAGTAAATGCAGTTTGAAACTCACTTTAGCAATACTTCTCTTTGATTTACTTTTATGGTACGTTCAAATTCATTATATCTGTCAATGTGTTTCACCCGTTACTCGGTATGATGTATGAAACAAGAAACCTATGTACGTACATGTAGAACGAATCAGCCAACGTGCAGAGAATGAAGCTATCGACCCAGCAAACCGTATAAGAAGCGCACGAGACAAGTTGTAGAAAGTCAAGGAGATGAAACGATAGTGTAGTCAGGCTAGTGGTCTGGCAAACCTGTACAAGTGTTCTACAAGATAACCTAAAAAGAAGAAAAGTTTTCTATAATTCCAATAAATTATACAACCGTCCAACAGTCTTACCAAGATGCATTTGTTTGAGGAGTATGAATTTGTTGTTCTTTTTTAATCTTTGAGAATTCAAACAAAAACGTACTTACCAGCCACCAAGTGTTTGCACAGGATCGTCCGGGAATCTGAAGGCACAGAGTCCTGCCTATCGCTCTCGTTGATTTAGTGGCAGTTTGCGGCAACAAACGCCGCCATTCGTAACACTCGGCTAGAGTCAGGACGTGTCATTATGGCTTCGCATGGAAATTTTGCAGCGCGCTGCCGTTATGCTCATCTCGGCAAATTGCTTTGCTCACTTACTTAACCTGAAACGTCGGGGCACGCGCGGACCTTACTTGCCTTACGTTACACGGATATACATATATGTAGCACTTAATGCTCATTGTAGTGTGATGCATTTAGTATATATTACAACGTGAGCATATACTAGTATTCTTTTGCATTTTGTAAAACGTACCGAGCAACGAACTGCCACGTTGACGAATGGGTTCTGACGGTACCGTTAAAACCGGCAAATTTGAATAATGAACCTTTTGTCACTGCTTAAATTCAAATCGTGCAGTTTTAACGAGCACGAGTATTATTGCTCTGAAGACGACGCGTCAATGGCCGGCTCTGCAAACATGATAAATAAATAATGCAGTAATGGCAGCTGAAACTTGTTTGTATGTGTGCGTGATTACTCCGCGTAGAAGGCCTAGGGGATTAATATTCGCAACTTCTTTTTTTCTTTATCGTGTACAAGCAATATTGCCTCCTGCGTGCTGATCAGGAACATACTCGTTTGTTTTCATATTTTTTAATCTTATTTGCTCATTTTTTTCTTCAATACCGATAACACGAGCATCGAGTAATTGCAATTGTGCGAAGAATCGCTGACGAGCTGAGAATCTTTTGGTAATAGGAAAATGGCTGCATCGCGTGCCGAACTCGCATCGCGTTTGCTCTAGCATTCTCTATCGAATTCCTGTTTTCGTGTTTATTCGTTATGTGTCATATTCTAGGGACATTTCGCGTGTTTGGTAATCTGGGGATTTTATAATTACTTAAATCCTGATCAAGCTCGTACAACTAGAATCTAGCGAGTTCCAAGGGGCCGGTTCCTCTTTTTTTAGGGGTCCTCTCTCTAAGGGTTGCGTGAATAAGTCCCTTATGTAAAACCATACTCTGAGTGTCGGTAAAACAGAGAATAGAATATCGTGGGTGGTCCTGTCGATACATATGAATATTTTTTCGTTTTTGATGGTTCGTAAAAGTTACGTCGCAGCATACAGGGAGACAAAAGACAGTATATCAAGGCATCCCAGTCCGGGATCGGAAGGTTAATGCGTGAGGTATAAAGTGTGGTCCGTCGTGGCAGATGTTGCGTGACGACCTGACGGAATTACGACACAGAGATGGCGATCGAGTCTTTCATTTAAATACCAACACCCGTGTGCGCCCTTTTCGATGTTACGTCCTCCTTAATTTATCTCGTTGTAATTACCACGTCTTTGGCAATGTTCATCTTGTATTGATTTACATATCAATTTTCACGGGAATTAATTGAAAGGATGTTCGCTAATCGGTAATTTCATCGAAAATGACTCTCATAGTCACTATACATATATGGACTCTGCAAAGAGACCATTTTTACAATCCTTAACTGTAATTGTTAAAAAAAAATTATTTTCTTATTTTTCTTGACTGAATTCACTAGTTTTTGTGCAGTGACGAGAAAAAATTTTTATTACAACTCGCCGTCATAAAACATATGACCTACTAGGAATATCGTGTCTGCCATGTTTGCCGTGTTCCAAGAAAACCCAATATAGTTGACTCTTGCGAGAATTCATCCTGTTCCATGCAACTAACAAGAACGGAGGACTAAACACACGTAGTATCCCTGAGAACTAGTTCGTTAATAAATTGAAGGGCTTCGCTGCTACCACCACAAGGGCAATAAAGGACCGCCGGAAGGCAACTCCGTCTATATGCTAATGCGGAGCTTCTGATATACACTTTATTCTCAGAGACTTTGGAATATTTTACATTATCCGTAAGAGCGAAGTCGGCCTACCGTTTTGGAAATTTCGAAAAAAAAAAAGAATGACCAGGGAAAAAATAATTGTCAAAGGGCGAACAGCGTGTAGTAGTGTTTTTTTTTTATTTTGACCTCAGTAGTTTCTGGTCACTAAGGACGATTGATGAAACACTCGTCTGCTAATTGACCGAAGGATTTTATGCTGCACTAAATTACTCGATGCAAATGCACCGCTTCCGTCCCTCGGAGCTCGTAGCTATTTCCACGGAGGGAGGGCCCGCGCCACGCTTCTTTCCTCCTCGAGATTTACTGCACTTTCATTACCTTAATGAAGACGTGACGCTGAAAAATGGTCAGGTATTTTTGGGAAAAACAAAAAGTAGCAACAGTAATAACGCTGGTGGGAATATCATGTTACTTCATTATTTGGAATTACCATCTCGATAGTGTGTTGTTCAAAAAATCTCGAAAAATTTTAATTTTTTTTTTTATATTTTTCAGTTTTAAATTTCATATCATAGACATAGTTTTCTTGGGTTTTGCAATTAATTATTTAATTATTTGGCCGGTCGGAGAATATTAATGATATGTTAAGAGAATTTATTTAGATAAAGGGATGGTACCGTTATACATACGAAAGATCAGCATACAAGGGTGGCGGGTAACAGCGTTAACTGGCCAGGAGTTATAGCCAGACTGTTAATGCCCGCTTAATATTCAACGCTGGCAACGTGACAGATTTACGAGTGCTAATGAATTGGCACTCTTGTCTCTCTCGGTATTCTCGGCCTTTCCTACCATCTTCTTCGCACTTTATTCCTAAGCCGCACTCGAATAAGCTGGGACCAGTTGGTCATTGTTCCATCGGTTGCCTTTTTTGTATCATTCATTTTCCTTATTTCGCAAAAAAGAATGACCATGGACTATCTGCTATGCAGTACCAGGAATGACTGGGAACTCGACAATTTACTCCGTACAAGAAATAAAAACGTAACTGGCTCCCTGTTGGCCTCAGGCCACCGAAGACGCCACGGCAATAGGTTTAGGTTACCCATCTTGCTGCAAGAGGGCACCACGAAAAATAGTAGTGTGCTCTCACGATGGATTTAATTAAAAACCATAATTTAGAAGGGGATATATCAGGTAGCCACAGCGTTCTCTCGGCCGAAAACTAACGGGGACTTTTGGGACCAAGAGCTTGGGTCGCCGGTTAGATCATGGTGATGGCGCGTGATGACGGTGCCCCGTTTTATCAGGCCCTGAAGTCACTCATGAATAAGATCATTAAAACTCATGGTCCTAAGAAAATATTAGTCCATATAAAATTACGTAAATCGCACTTGATACCCGATACCAAGTTATGTACCGAGGTACCCTGGTACCCGCACGGAGATAACAGCTACAATGACACGTGAGTTGTTCCCTGAAATTCTTACTTGTGTAAGTGAAACAAAAAAAAAACGTATTTAAGTTTTCAACATCGTATATCGTACCTGGTATAGGATGCATAGCCTGACAAGGACTATTAGTTTTGTAACAGACTGTATTTTCATTATCACACTTCATCATTATCGGCACCTCGTAGTCACCCTAGATTCGTCTACCCTTATACGAAGATGTTTCCTTTGTTCAGAAATGTTCCTTAGGGTGCGCGTCGGACCTCGAAGAGTTCAGGACACGCGATATGCCATTCTGCAAGGAAGCATCCCTCGAGGGCCAGCTGTAGAATATTGCGTAAAGTCTCTTAAATGGCAGGTGCAACGATGCACACGGTGAGTCCAATAGGGTTTTTACTCGGAAGCAGAAAATAATTGCCAACTGCTCGATCGTACGCGCTATCAATCTGGTGCGAGTTGACAGGGTCTCGCGAAAGTCGCATTAGTGCCATCCTAAGAAATGACATCGAATCAGTATGTTAATACAGGGTAGCGGGCTTTGCCGTGTAAATAATTAAAGAATTAAGTAGATGGCTGGAAAAATATATGTATATAGCGTCAAAGTGCGTGGTGTATTTCGCCGCCATTTGACACAGTCGTCAGCTGCGGTTTGCCGCAAGGTGGTGGTGGCGGTGGTTGGTACCCCTTCCGTTTACCAGAACGCCTTTCGCACCCTCCCTGTCCATTCGTTCGTCAGTCTGTCAGTGGCTGTCAACTATCCTTACGAAAAACCACCACGTACAACCCCCCTCCTGGCAGCTGTCACGCTTGGGCGACCGGTCGTAAATGTACACAAAAGCTTTTGGCCTATCAACAACCTGACGACGACTTCAGGACCCTGGACTATTTAATATCGGTGGGCAAAGGAAGTGTCTTTCGAGGCTTGAAAATTCCTGGAAAATACTCCATCGGACCTCCGGGGCCTTAGTCAGAATTTTAATTTATGCGTGGCACATAACCTTGCCTGTTATTAGTCCTAGCTGGGTCTGGATGGGCGTGACGTCACGCGGCTAAAACAAAGGATCGAACCCGTGCCCATATTCCCAACACTATACGGTGACTCCTTTCAAGCCTGCCGACACGAGAGTAAAGTGTAGAACTGGACCACTTCGGCTACCGAGTGATCTTTAAAGTTACTCCGTTAAACTCAAGGCCCAAAATCCACCCTGGGTCTAGGATAGATTTTCCAACCGTATAATTTCACAAGGTTTCATTCTCATTCGATTTTCATTCAGTTTCTGTACTTCAAAGTCGATGTCTGATTATCGAGTTCTTCGTCAAGGATGATGTATGGTCGCGCAAAAGATCAGCGTACAAGGGTGGGTACGCCGTAGCCCATCGAGAAGTCTAGGGGTCAGGATAATTGAGGGTTGTGGTTCTGGCAGTAGGTAAAGAAGCCTATAGGTTGTTAAGCAGAGTGCGATCGGCGACTTTAAGGCGCCTTCGCTCGTGCCGCGGTAACGAGTGATTTTCCTTGAGTGCGAAATAATTATAGAGTACCCACTCTTCTGTCTCTATTGCTCGTTCATGGCTTCACTCTCTATCGCCGTCCTTCTCTCACCTATAATCTCATTAGAGATGGTCAGATCGCATCGACTGAAGTCACGTAGTTTAGCGCTTACGGAGAGGGTATGTATGGATGTATGTATGTACCGGGCTTTAGGTGGCTGCTTCGAGTCTATAAGCTTGCGAGGAGCTAATTGGAAGAGATGTCCCTGTCTCCGGAGGGTTCGTCCTATTGTTCGACCGGATCAATACCTAGCCTAGGTATAACCTGCAACCGGCGAGCTTGAAGAGGGCGTGGCTCGTACACCGGAGAAATACGCTCCCCTCGTTGCCTTTCAACCCCTGGCGCACCCACGCTTGGTACTCTGGGGTGCCTTTCGCTTTCCCGGTTTGCTTCCGTTCCTTAGGGTGTTAGCTTGTTTTAGGTATGACCCAATAGGCACGAGAGTGGGGGAGGGTAGCTGCAGAGTGTCAGTGGAGGCTATAGGTTAGGTTTGCTTCTTGTTATTCATATTTTGACGTGTAAGTTGACTGGATTTCTCGTTTTCGGTTCTTTGTCGGGTTATCTTCGAAGTGGCGCTGTATGAGTCTCCGAGGTCCTCGGGTGTTGGAGCAGGTTGCAGGACCTCAGTGGGGGCGTGTCGCCTCGATGGCGCCGGCTGCTAATGGCCGCGGGCCGCCAGACTTTAATTTCCTGCTGCTTCCGCGGACCCTTTGCTTTACCTTTCCGTCCGAATCGGCTCGTCGGCCCTCTGGACCCTTCCAGCCTCCCGAGGCGCCTGCCTTTCGGTAGCCGCTGACAGAGAGTCCGGAGTCCCCCGAGCATGATTTGCATGAAACTGCCCCTGATGAGCTCGCTCGATTCGCCCCGGGCCTCATTACGTCTGGGGACCTTGAACCGCTACCATCAACCCCCATTACTACCACTACAAGTGCAGCGCTATTAAGAGCATTATACGTGTAACAGCATGGAGTCGTTCCTAACTTAATGTTACGTTTATCTTATAGCTTTGAGGTGAATGCAAAGAGAAAGCGTAGTATGGCATATGACTGTGTCTCTAATAGCACCACTTTCATTTTGCATGTTTCAGGATCATCCTGGTCTAAGAGGCACGCCACTGGCCATGTTGGCTGCGCAATGCAACAAACTGAGCAGCAAGAGTCCACCGCCGCTGGCCGACGCGGCCGTGGGCAAGGGTTTTCATCCTTGGAAGAAGAGCCCCCAGAGCAGCGGTAGCTCACCCCAGCACAGTACAGGGAGTGGCGGCGGTGGCTGCACGACGACGGGAGTGACGCAAAGACCGACGGCGACTAGCAGCGCCGGAAGTACTGGAGGTGGCTACGCCAGGGCGCCGGTAACCTCATGTGCCTCTACAGCGCCGCAGTACGGTAGCGATCTGTACTTTCCCGGGACAGCTAGTGCTCAACCAGCTGGTGATCCCCATCATCCCCATCAGAGCAGTATTCTTGGGAAGGTCGAGGGCGCAGCAAGTCTTGGTTCCGTATACGGGAGACATCCATACGAGTCGTGGCCTTTCAATGCGATGCCAGGAGCCGCGCACGGCGGCATCAAGGCCAGCGATGGCTGGTGGGATGTTCACGGTGCCGCCACGGCGGGGGGATGGCTCGACGTGAGCGGTACCGTCGGCGTTGGTGTTCACGCCGCTCAAATGGCGAACTACTCCGCCGCCGCCGCCGATTATTCCACGAGTCTCGCTCTCGCTGGTAACCACCTGCTAACCTCGACGACTGCCGGGCATAATCTCCTGCAAGACACGTACAAGTCTATGTTGCCCGGCGGGCCGCCCGGTTTCGGGCTTCATCATCACGCTAGCTCCGCTGGCGGTGGAGCTGGCAGCCCCCAGGCCGGGGGTGCCGTCGGTGGTGTCGTCGCGGGCCAGGCGCCCTCGCCCAGGTCACAGAGACGATACACGGGCAGGGCGACCTGCGACTGCCCGAATTGCCAAGAGGCCGAGAGATTGGGTCCCGCGGGAGTCCATCTCAGGAAGAAGAACATCCACAGCTGCCACATACCCGGCTGCGGCAAGGTGTACGGGAAGACGTCTCATCTGAAGGCCCACTTGCGGTGGCACACTGGTGAGCGACCGTTTGTTTGCAACTGGCTTTTCTGTGGCAAGCGGTTCACACGTTCGGATGAGTTGCAGCGGCACCTTCGAACCCACACCGGCGAAAAGAGATTCGCCTGCCCGGTCTGCAACAAGCGGTTCATGCGCAGCGACCATCTCGCGAAGCACGTCAAGACGCACAGCAGCAGCAGCAGCACCACCAGCACAGGCAGCAAAGGCAAGGGAGCAGCGAGCTCCTCGGCCGAGTCCTGCTCAGACAGCGAGGACAACGCGAGCCAGCAGAGTCCCACTTCCAGCTCGTCCTCGGCGGCGGCGGCGGCGGCAGCGGCAACGGCGGCAGCCTCACTTCCACCTCATCCTCAGGCGCCACAGCCAACCCCACACCATCACCTTCACAACCATCACAACCACCACCACCATCACCATCATCATCATCAACCTCAATCACAAACAACCCACGACTCCAGCACCAACAACAGCACCACCACCAACACCAGCCACAATCCCAACAATCACAATCCCAACAACAACACCAACACCACCAACAACACCTCCACCAACACCAACAACACGGGCAATCCCTCCCAGAACAGTCAACCCCCGGCAACTCCCATGACCCCGATGCAGATGACTCCTCCGCCCCTGACGCCCTCACACCATCCCCATCACCCACATCTCCCTCCTCTAATGCACCATCCTCATCATCACGCAACCTCCGTCCCGGCGCACCATCATCCTCACGCAGGGATGAGTATGCACTGAGTTCAGTGGGACCCGGAGCCGCAGCAGCGGCGGCCGTGGTCGCCGCGGCCG
>NW_014332943.1:215352-221596 GCF_000341935.2 Cephus cinctus | reverse complement strand
GGCCGCAGCAGCAGCCGCCGCCGTCGCAGCCGCTGCCGCCGCCTCGACGACCATCGACGCCACCGCCACTACTAGTACCACAAGCACCTCCTGTAATAACGGCACCACGGCTCTGGGCTCTCCCACACTTTCCTACCCACTCAACTTGAACTTGATACAGCATCATGGGGGTGGCGGTGCTAATGGAAGTGGTTCTGCCACTTCCGGTCTTATGACACACCAACAATCCCATCATCACCATCACCATCACCAGCAGCTCCATCACCACCCCCATCAGCATCAGCATCATCAGCAGCAGCAGCAGCAGCAGCAGCAGCACCATCATCACCAGCAGCAGCAGCAGCAGCAACAGCATCATCTTCACCAACAACAGCAACAGTCTCAGCACCATCACCAGGCTCAGAACTCTTATACGGTTACCCAGAATCCTGGTACACCGGGAAATGCACAGACACCATCACCCTCGTCCCCGTCACCTGTACATAGTATGTAGGCTCATGAGCCTTAAAGTCCTCCCCCCACCCTCACCCCCCCCCTTCCCGTAGACCCTAACTCCAAAGTCCGTGTCGCCGGAAGCGCTTTGATCACCGAGGACATTGGATACCACCTCTCTAACTTACTACCGATCTTATGTGTAAATATTATACATAGTGCGCGAGAGATGATATTATATTTAATGCGATATAATATTGTATAAAATTCACAGAGGACACACACCCACGCACATACACGGCTGTACCATACACCAATATCAGGCACTCGCGTCCCCTAAATTATCCTCTAGAATCCACGGGGCCACATCTGACTGCCGTACCTGAGCTGTCGGCAAACCTCGGGATTAGTATTGCGATTTCCTTGTACGTAATAATTGCACAGGGATTCAATTTCGAGCCCATCTTATCGCGAATCTGATAATCCTCCGTGAAGATGTACGTAGTCGCGGGGTGTGTATTAAGATGAAACTAATGCAGGGAGGATTGTAAGTAGTAAGAAAATGCTTAGATCGAAATAAAAAAAGGCCCATGACACTCGAGAACAAAAAGGTCATCACCGAAGAAGTAGCGGTGAGGTCCCCCTTCCCATATCATGCCCGGTTTTCCCCCTTTTAACAGCTAGTATCTTACTACTGCTATTATTGCGAATAATTATTAATGAGATATTTACTTATTACGAACAATTAATTAATTATTAATTATTATTATAGTATTATTATAAATATTATGAATTCAGTTTAAAGAGAGATCCTGAGGAAAAATAAACGATGCTTTTGTGAGTAAACGTGCCAATTTCACTCTTATACGTCTGCACGCTCGTCACTATATTTTCCTTCTCGAATTTTATCCCTTCTTTCACCTAATCCCTTAAAACATTCTTTTTTCTTTCGTTTCCCAGTAAAAAGCACTTACAGGTCGCCCTTCCTCTCTTCCACGTTCTCCCACGATTTGACTTCCTTAAGAAAAAAAAAAATTCAGCGCATACCCAACCAAGAGTATATATGTATATTCGCAAGGGTAATAAAGGCAAAAAGCCAGGGGTCGGTACCAATGCGGCAGCAATATCGTACGGGCCGTTAGGTTCCGGATTCTCCGAGCCATGAAATGTCCCGTCATAACATCAACCCCCGTTTTTCTACCACTACAACCATCAGCCACCAGCAGTAACTGCCAACCAGGAGCAGTAAGCAGTACAACCCCAAAGAGGAGAACTCACCCCATCATCCTCATATCCCACATCCACGAAGAAGTCTTCACAGGCTGCCTTATTGAGAATTCTAGTCAAAAGTACCGATAAATAAGTATATAAGATGGCCGCTATGTTATATGTCAAAGTTATTATAAAACCAACTGTATCGCTGCGATTTATTACCAGTGTCTAATCAACTGTTTGTATTAGCATGGCCGTGCACGTTTCGTTACAAACTGATTACTTTAATTTGCCTTGGAGGATGAATTCGGTGGGACAAATATAATTTTAATACGGCGTCTGCCAAGTCATCCTCGACTCAGTGGGCTGACTTTGAGGTTCACCAGGACTCACCAAGATAATCGAGTGCTCCGCATTATTAGCGGGAATGACTCGGCTCGTCATCGTCCCTTTTTATCCCCCCGACATTCGATAACCCATGGCCTTGCTACAGCCAACGCGCCACCTTTCATATACCTAGCTGTTGGTACATGCCCACCTTCCACGAGGTGCATCACTGCGTGTACGTAACACACAGAGAACTACTGACAGCAGGACCTGCGTTGTGCCTTCTACGGGAATAAATAATTTCCCAGAATTGCCCTGGCACCGTAAAGCGGATCAATATGGCTGAGATTACGAAATAAGATCGTTATGCAAAGCAACGGTCTTTTGGGGATGGCACTGGGACGGGATAGGACGGGGTGATTCGCAGGGGTCGTCCCCAAGAGTCGAGCCAATTCGTGGGGGGTGCGGTTAATGTCAGGACTCTCGATCCCGCATACGGTAGTAGAACCGTTCCAGGCTGGCTTCTCGGTGATTTAACCAAGGAGGGTGAAACGTTTGTTATTCAATTTGCAACCCCCAAGCCACCGTACCAGCCACTGTTCGCAAATGCTCACCCTCTACATTTGCCTGTCGGCGATTTCGACTACCCTTAACATTCTCGCCCCATAAGCCGGGACTAACTCACCGTACTTATCTCCTTCGCGAGAGCATCTTTCCAGTTGTTTATTATATCCAATTGATATTATCTCATTTAAATCAAGCACAATGATTTTATTGGTCCATTGGGATGCTGTGGCTAGATTTTTCTTTAACATCTTTCTCATTTTTCAGGAGCATGATATATGTATATCTCACAAGCTGTGTGTCACTGAATATAATTATTTTAAATTGATGTTTTAATTTTGAAATTCATTTTCTAACTTTTATCCGTCTAAAAGAAAAGTTTATCATTTTCGAAATACTGGGTCATCGCTCGTGAGATTCTCAAGGATCTTCTCATAGATTCTCTTGGTTTTCAATCTTGGCAGAGTGGCAGGTCTGGTCGCGAGACCTATCGCCATGACAAAAGGCCCTAACAAGCCGGTAGGCATATGGTTAGCAGCACCCACACGTCCTATTCGTAACATGCGTAGGCGTATACGTTCCTATAACACATATGTGTATATCGAAGAGTGACGTGAACATACATGGAACGCGGCACGCGTCCAGTTACCAAAGCGCCGCCCTCTAGAGAAGGACCTCCACGAGTAACCACGGCGGCTCCTTCAGAGGTTACACTGGGGCCTGTTCAGGATAGGGCCTCATGACTCCTCCAGACCAACTGCCTATATTAAGGCAGCTTCTGCTAAGAGAGGACTCGAGTGCGCACTCGAGTCGAGAGTTTCTAGAATGAGAAACTCGCGTAAATTATCCTCGAATTAGCCACGCCGTCTATGGAGAGAGCCTTTAGAAAGAAATTTATAAATTTTTGCCAATCGCATACCGAGGAACGACGGCTTGTTAAAATAATTATAATATATATCGTAATTAAAAGAGATATAAAAGTGAATTAATTAGTTGGAAAATTTTATTTTTTTTACCCTAGCAATTATTGTATACTAACCCCACTTTCCGGTGTCACATAAGCATGTATAAAATTGCCATAAGGGTCAAACAACACCGTTCGGACACTGGTCATATCCCTACGTAACGTGACACTATGATCCCATTACTGACGATTCGCGTTAATTGCTCGTTGTTAAAGGTCATCAAAGTATCTGGTTGGTCGATACGAGACTCGGAGAGGGTGTCACCGGTGTCCTCAATGACGCCAGCGCATATTTCACCGTCGGCCAATCGACTTTAGCCACAATAACTTCGTTATCAGAATTTACCCTAATTGAGTTCTGTCTCGGACTGGCTTACCCAGTAGGATCGTTAAGCGCGCCGCCGATTGTTAATAATTGAACTGCATTAATTAGAATGACCCCAGTAAAGGGTTGTTGACAATATATCGTAAGTCAATAAAAAAAAAACGGTGCGCGCACTGACAAAGGTTCAAATTTTAATTTAATACCAGTTATCTGTCCTCTAAGACTTCAACAAAGTGTTATAACCTATAATGAAGAAACATCAAAGGAGACTATTTATTATACCAATTATTAGACAAAATGAGCAAAGAAGTTCACATTAAAAAATACATCGGTACAAGACCAAACAGTGACAAATCACGTCGGTAGACTCCAGGATTAATTTTAACCAGTTTTGACGTACCCAGCCCGAGTCCCACGACGTGTTAACGTCCCCACGTCATATTTCGGCGTAGTACCGACGCCTGTCGCAAGACGTCGATTTATCGTCGACGTTCCCGCACGCAAACATCTTTAAAGGAAAACTTACTCAGACATTCAACCAAAGACCCCAGACCCGCACAATCCATCAGCCACATAATATCTCCCAACGATGACTCGTAAAAGTCAATTCGATTGAACGTCAAGGATGACGTTGACGAAATCGCTTCGCGTATAATAAAGAGTAAAGGAGAATCTATATAAAGTAAAGGGGGATATAAAAAAATATATAAAAAAAAATAAAATAAAGACAAAGACCCTAAAGAAACTATCGGCGAATACAAACCCGAATCTCCCCTTATCTCACGACCCCGAAAAACTCAAACGACAAACTGCGCATGCGCACGTACGATCGACCGATAATTTTACGGAACATTGACTAGGAATTCTGAGAATGTATGGAAATTAGTCCAGGATCTCTTTCGAGTTCCTTTGGTTAATTGATACGTCTAAACACTACGACTTAGCGAGAATAACGTATCGCGCCTGAGAAATCATTCTCACGTGTCATCAGCGCTCTTTCTTCGTATGGTCTGTTCTAGTGCTCTTGCATATGTGGCAATGGATATATATATATGTACACAACCGTTACTGTACATCTGTCACGTGGTGTGTCTCGTGTGATTTAGCGGCTCTGCTTCCTGGCGATCTAGTTAACACCAACGTTCCCTTTAACCACGGGCCATCGCAACATGACTAATACCTTCTTGCACGTATTTTTATCCAGATTCTTTAGAATGCTCACCCGGTATATACTAAAACTACGCTATATACTAAAGTGCTAACGTGACAAATAAAAACCCTTTGACAATCTCATGTCATCTACGTCATTCATTTTCTTTAAGGATAACCATGTGAAAATATTTTAAAGTCATAAGGTTATGTATATAGTATATGTATACATGTATGGGTAAATATTATTTATCGATTTTGTCACATTTTAAAAATTGACACAAGGCTTTTGATTGGTGAGACAGTAGGAATTTGTTTGATTCGAAGAATTTGGGTGAATACAAATAATGTAGGAGGTCGTTAAAAAATAATTGGGGTGTCGGTTAAAATTGACTTTAAAAAAAAAAATTTTCTATGTCTTTTATTAATGCAGAGTTATTGCATTATTCAGAGTAACAAAGTAGCTTCTCGAAAATCTTCAGAGAATACCCAGGCTGATTTAACTGGACGCGAAGAAGAAGTTTAATTGAATGGAATAACAAGGTACGAGGCGATAATAAAGACGTCACTTTTGAATCGTACTAATTATATTGCTTGATGAAATATTTCGTTCCTGGAACCTTCCTCGTATCCTTCCTCATCCGAAAGTAATAATAAAATTAAGACGGCGTCTATCGACTTTTTGCTTTTAAATCAAGTATCAATAAAATTTCAAAAATCCTGCCAATAACGATACAAGATTTTTTTACGATAAAATCAAAAATATTTTAAGTATCAAATCCACGGATTCATCGATTTCTAGATATGGACCACAAGGAGGATGAAAGTATCACGTGAATATATCAAGTATCCTACTGGTGCGCGAACACGCGTGTAATGTAGCTAGTTAAGGGTTGACACGCTGTGGATGATCCGATGTCACGGTGAAATCCGATAGTACCAGGATGATGGGATGCTGCGTTGTATTAAAAAAAATTTTTTTAACCAGAGTGGTTGAAAAATCCCGAGACACCTCAGCCTGTACGCCGTATATAACACAGCGTCGAAAGAGTTCCTGTCGAGCTAATAATCCACTCCTCTTCCACCTCCTCTTCTACTTCCTCTTCTGCTCTCAGCATCTCCCGTTTCCTCTCCTTTCATCCTATGGACCAAACGAGCGCAGTGTAGGCATCTCAAACCAGGCATTACGCACATTACGCATTCTCCGCGTCGTCCCGTGATCCTCTAAGCACGTGTCTGGCGTCGAATGTCACAGAGGGCCAATCCGCCCG
>NW_014332943.1:191150-215143 GCF_000341935.2 Cephus cinctus | reverse complement strand
CCCCCCCCCTTGGGAGACTTAACGATCGTCGTTATTGAATATCTATGGCGTTGTGTTCCATCTCTTAGCGTCACCCTTGCCACGCCACGACGTCGTGTCAACCTCGAGGATCTCCTCCACGGGGTGTCACACACCATACGCCCACGGCAAGACTGATCGATCCTAATAGATGCCTGCATAATGAGGAGACGTGTATAATAAGCTGGCTTAAAGGTATACAGAGACACAAGGAATCACAGTCTATTCACTCTAGAGTTTGTAGATTGCATTGCATCATTAAAAAAGAAAGTACTGCGATCGCCACTCAGAAAGTTTATAAATAATAAAACTTCATTTAACGGCAGACACAAGTACTCGCGAACCTGTATCAGGTGATTTGAGGATTTTTCGTAATCTCAAAATAGTATTTCATCTAGCTAGTACGAATGAGTATAAGACATGAGCGTGAAGTTGGTACACGTGGCGTTAGGCGAGTCTCATACTCATTCGTACTAGCTAGATACAACAGTTTTTGTAACAAATGCTTTAAGGAAACGCCGTAATGTGTCGGCAGAGGACACCTTAAAATATTATTTTTTGGACAAATGACTATAAAGTTACCTGAAAATCTATAATAGTGACGTCAGAGGCATCTAAAATATTTTCAAGGAAGGGAAAACCTATTAAAGCATATTTTTTAAGCAATTTAACAGTGCCGTCTCTTGTGCAAAAAAAGGCCAGACGACGTTTTCTTTGAGCATTTGTTACAAAAACTGTTGTATCTAGCTGTTAACGAATGAATATAAGACTCGTGTGATTGGTGCAAACTTCACACTCGTGTATTAAACTCATTCGTACTAGGTAGATAAAATACTATTTAAGGTGCCCTCTGGCGAGACATTACGGGGTACTTTGTTGTTTGTTGTAAAAAAAACTATAAATTTATTTTTTATTTAATGCGAAAAAATTCTATGTCATTTAAAATCGGTTGATCGAACTTTATATCGTGTTCAGTTGGTAATATTAGGTTCATAAAATAATGTACGCTTTCATGAATAATTCTTGCAAACATTTTTAGAACGATTACAGAAAAATTCCATTGGAACTCGTCTGTGCAGTTGTCGATCGAAAGTATAACGGGTCGCTGGATAAGTACGAAGGAATAGAAAAAAGAGAGGGAAAAAAAAAGAGAAAACGCATGGTACAAACGACAAACACGCCGGCATCGCCACATGCGAAACATCTGGCATTTTCGCGTGAAAGAACCAAAGACGAATTTCTGCAATGGAACACGCCCCCCTGTCAAGTTTCTGGGGGTAGCTCGCGCCGCCGTCGCATACTACGTATATATATATATATATATATATATATATATATGTATAGATATCTATTGTCAAGCATTGTCGGTACACAAGCAATTATATCGCGATTGTTCGTCAATCTAGACGTTAATTAAGAATCAATGTGATCAGTGGCGCGAACGACGGAGAAGCTGCGAAGCTTCGAAGCCCCGTGCCGGTTTGTTGGGCCAACGATTTTTATGTGTGCATATTTTTTTCTCGTCTTTTTTCTTCTTCATCTCGTTCCACTCTCTCCCTCTTTCTCTGTACCTTTATTTGCGAACGCAAATTGCTCCCTCGCCGAGAGAAATAACTCCTCTGAACGGGGTCGCGCGAGCGTGAGTAAAACGCCTCGCAAAAGATAGGACAATACCGCAAGGTGTGGCTTTGGACGCGGGACCTTTTTGTTTAGCAATTAAAAGGAGTTTCGCGTTTGTCCTTAGTGCTGCGAGGACTCGCGAACGCGTTTTTGTTTTCGACAGGACGTTTCGCGACTCGCTGGACACGTCGGGACAATTTAGCTATGAACCTAAATGATTTCTGACTCTCCCTACACCACACGTCACGTACTGTCTCTATACCAGCCTTTTTATTGTTCTTCGTCAAATAAGAGAAGGAATTATATCCCGAACGATTAATTATGTAACTGTCAAAGACATTTGATAAATTTAAATTCATTAACTTTCAAAACTTGTATTATGACCGGGAAATTTTATTAGGAAAAAAAATATAAATTCAAAATTTAATATTAACCTTGATAATTTAAATTATAAATCATATATAGTATTGTTGATATCAACGAATTTTTTGAAAACATTCAATACTGTACAATGTCGCCATATAGTGCAGGCATATATTTTGAGAACTTTTGGGTAAAATCCGAAAATCACACGCCCATCGATGGCGGTAAATAATGTCGAATGGCTCCCTCGTGGCAATGACTACAGTAGTCCCATACACCCCCGTCAATGCGTACCCGACAAATTACTGTGTTTTGCGGCTTGGCTGGGGTGTGCCTATCCAGAGTCCCATGGCGATACCAGATCATTCAACTAGTCCTGTGGGACTCGTTGCTGGGACTAGTTTCGTAACGTTCAAATAGACCACAGCTTTGCGTTAAACATACAGGGACTTATGGTTAAGCTATCCCATAAAAGTAGCAAGGTTCAAAAGCGTGAGGAATCCATCTAGATGACTCCTTAAATATTGACTTTTTCTCAGTTACCAAATAGCCCAAGTAGCTCCTTGTAAACGTAACGTTATTTACCGAGTGGATATATAACCACGAGTATCGGAAAACATTCCCATTCACAAAATCCCCATTCAGTTGGGCCTGTCGAGTCCCAAAAACTTGTAGTCAAATAAAACCACAAAGAAAACCATCCCACTAGAACGTCCAATTGTTACAAGTATACAGAAGTCCTCTACCGTGTATACATATAGCCAATGGCTATCTTTTATTTCTCAAAGATCCTTTTATCACAAAGTAGACCCACCAGGTCGATTCCGATGACAAATAGCTCTCGGGTCCTCCTGCCGATTCCACGGAGGAGGATGACCGTTGAAACGTACACGGAAGCGTGTCGAATATAAAATCCCGTGAAATATACAGGGCAGATCCTTCGCACGGTATTAGACGACGCGTTCCGTTTGGCTGGAAAACAAGGAAGTGACGTTGTAAATCGATGATTGTAATTAGCGAACCGATACCGGAACAGGAACGACTGATTACGGTAATCAGTGGCACGCAGCCGCGGTATGATTCACATGGACGAGGTGAAGGAGGAAGAGGAGATGAGAGAGAGAGAGAGAGAGAGAGAGAGAGAGAGGGAGAGAGAGAGAGATTCCGAAGAGGAGAGAAAAAGGAAAACGATCCTGAAGAACCACGAGGAAAGAGGAGGTCCTCCACGCATGCGCGTGCACAACTCTTTCCGTGCGGGACTGTTATTATGGCGGACAAAGGGTCCCCATATGGCGACCCGCGTTCCTAATGTATGTTATTAGACATTACTCTATGATAATTAAACGTCTATACGGCATTGTTACGCTTGTACTTACGTTACATTACTACAATGACACGTTGCGCTACAATGCTTCGGATGTCGTGAACGAACCGCGAACATTTCACGAATGGTACTCGTGACAATACGTATATATATATATATATATAAAAGTTCTGCAAGTCTCTCATCCCTCTGGTTCTTTTCGCTTCCTAGATATTCTCTCTGTCTCTCTCACACTCATCATTTGCTCTAAGAAGTTTCTCGAGCTCGGACCGCAGCGTTTTCTTCCATACTAAGAAATCTCCGAGCCAAATGGAATCGCCTTGTCGTCGGTACAATTTACGAGGAAACTTTAACTTCTCCCATGGTACACACGGTACGATAAATAATAGCGCATAAAGCACAGAGAGACGTGGTACCAAAGTTCAACTGACTTCCATACACAATGCGCCGGCTCTCTCGCACGATGGAATACGAAATTTTCTGCATTGCGCCAAGGAAGCATCATGGACCCGGTTACTATCTTGTCTTTATATACGATCCAAGAAGGATCTATCTCAAGACACGAACACGGCAGAACTGGGTCATTCTGTTCGTGCTACTCTTCGTGGCCCTTAGGTGCACTTGCGGTCGCACACGTGTGCCACAATATTAATGCCCATCAATGGAATATATTGTACAATAGAGGTCTGATAAGTTTTTAGTACGTAGGTAAATGCTTCTTTGGATTCTTCACATCCGCGAGTCATATGGTAACCAAAACCACAAAACTCCCTACGACATGTGGCGCATTCGCGGCGTCGCGACGCCTTGGCATCGGTTCCCATTTGGTTGCAGCTCGTTTATCCTGTATTACCTTTGCAAATGAATTGATCGGGTCTTGGTTGTATACTGTATGCTATAACTCTATGTAGATACCAGCCATATCTATTTTTGGGGCATAAATAAGGGGGGTTCAGACAGGGTCCAGGGGATTCTGAATGAAGGGGTGCGCAGGGGTGTCACTCGCGAGTGAATATATATTGGGGCACGCGGATCAGGGCGTGGCAGAGGTGTCCTTTCTACGGAGCATTGTCCCAGGACGAGACACACCTGGGAGTGAGAGGGGTACCACGCCTCTCTACAACGTGCCCATGTAAGAGTGGAACGGTACCCCGTTTCTACCCTACTTCTCCTCTTGCCGACGCAAGCTATGACATACGGGATCATGCGAGCAGCGAGACACAATACGGCGCCCCGGTCATTACGTGTCTATAGGCATTGTTCGTGAACATGCCGGATGCGCCAAGACCGAGGAAAAGTAATAGCGCGACGTCTGAACCGGTTGCGTGGTACATTGTACGTACTAAATGTTATAACTTGTACCATAGCTACAGCCTGACGTGGTGAATTCATTTTGCAAACGAGTACTCCTGTAGACGGTGTCCAATGGTAAAAGGGGTTGCCCGAGGTATCCAGTTACATCGTCGTAGACGTGGAAGAACGTGCGCAGCCCCCATCCGCCTGGGGGCGGCCAGGGCGGGGGCGATTCCGCCTCCAGGTGGGTCAGGGTGGCACCAGACATTTCTCATTCTGCCACGCGTGCATAAATAACGCACAGCAAAGACCCCGGATACGAATTGAGAAAAGTACTGGTGTGAGGTCTACCGTGAACGTTAATTTTCGAAAATCAACCCTCGACGGTATTTTTAAAAATATAGAAAAAAATAGAGAAAAAGCCATGCTAAATGTTATTACGATTTAATACAACATTATCTACACGATCGAATGCCTAATGACATTTTTAGAAATATAAACGATTTTGTGAATATATTTTATATTTGTTAATATCGCAGACAAAAGAAAGATCCAATTCAAGAACAAGTCAAAATTTTTTTTGTTTTCATGTGGCTTCCGGAATTCAGATGAGGTCATCTGGGACTCTCACGCGAATGAAAGAGGCTGTAAATGGAGAGCGGCGTTGCCTTTAATATCGCGTGCCAGGACACCAAGTATCAACCAACAAAAACACCCTGTAGGGATACACAGTACACGATACGTATCGTTCGTACTGGTTTTCTTCTATAAGAAACAGTATGTAACTGTACGGCCATCAAGTTTGTGGCTAACAGATGGAGAATCGTGCCGGAGGCTCGATAGGTCGATACGAGTTTGAAAGTGTTTTTTTTGAATGCATGGCCCACATATGCCTGAAGGGATAATAACAACAGCGAGATAGATGCGTGCAACGGAGCTCATGTCTTCCGGTTTCCGCAGTGTCCTTATACGTATTCTGATGTAGATTCACTAAGATAAATAAACTTCCCGGAGGCTGAGAGCATCTCCGACATCTTTCTACGTATCATTTGAAATACATACTTTCATTTCGGCCACCCTATATGTACACGTATACGTATCACCTCTACCTGCAGTATTCAATACCAAAACTCACCGTCAGCATCCCTCCTACTGACTTCACGTATCCCAAGGCGGTCTTTGGTATAAAGTCGAGGATTTTTAACACGAGCGATAATGGATGACAAATATTGGCAGATGCTCGACCGTTTCCCATCCGTAACCCACGGAGGACATTTTAGTGGTTTCTTTCAACGTGCCAGCATTGTCGCATCGAGAAAGGAATGCATAAATCAAGGATTCCTGTAAATGGCAGGGGTCGATCGGCAGCGGATCCGTTGCAAGGACTCAAAGAGGATCGGTATTGATGCTAGGTATGTACAACACTACCCGAGAGATCTAAAGGGAATGAGAGGGAGAGGGAGAGGGGAAGAGAGAGAGAGAGAGAGAGAGAGAGAGAGAGACCAAGACCAGAAGAGAATGAGTGAGTTAGGGAGGATATAGGCGCGACCACAATACGGTACGATGACAAACGATCGGTAAACTAGTGGTCGTTCGGATGAAAGCGTAGAATCGGTCGCGTGTACATGAACTTGCTTGACGATACACGGGGTATAGAGAAGTCAGCAAGGATATATAAGAGCTCAAAATCACATAAATAATGTATAGATTTTTGTACACGTATAAAATGAGATGAAGATATCGGTAGATAAAGAAAATAGAACAAAGCGATAGCCAGTGGGGGAGAGAGAGTAACGCGCGTAAAACTGTTTGGCAGGAGTTACGAGTTCGCGGGGCGATAAAGTCTGGCCTCGTAACGCCCCGCGTAAAAGCAATGAACAGATTTCTGTCGGCGGTTAGTTTGTTTTATGGGGCACGACGTCGGGAGGAAGTCCGCGCTTCTTTCTGGTCCATCTGCGCTTTATGGCCCTTTAAGGAATTTAGTTTAAACGCGAATGACGAATGGCACTGCTGGTTAGTATATCTATATGCATGTATACATATATGCCATCCAATGTACATTTATTATCTCTCACATTCACTTTAGAATTATTTTAAACTGTTTTCAAACTTGTCACACCCGTTTGCCACCGCTGCAATGTCAATTTAGAACAGTAAAGCATTGTACGTGTATATATTTATATATGCTTAGTACATGTACGTCTAGTACATATAAGTACACTATAAATCCTATACGCGTTTACGGTTGTCACTAGGAATGTCGGTCGCGCTGGGCGTTCTCTTCATTGGATACACTGCCTTAAGGTCAATCGTCAGACCTTCTTAACCAACCAACGATCCCTCAAATGCGAGGAATTTTCAACGATCCGATTTAATTCTACGTTTGCTCGTAGGGGTTGGTATATACATTAAAGTAGCTAAGTACTATGGTATTGGTTACAGTGGCAACTACTGCTGGTGGCTGTGGTAGGAAGATGTAGAAAAGAAGAAGCTGAAGGCATAGTGGCGAACCAGCTATAGCATCCCGACAGCATGTGCTTTGGGCGTGTACCAACGCGAAAGAGATATACTGCTTCGCCCGAGTATTTATGGCATATCCGCACTTCGCCTAATATATGCTCGGACTGGAATGCACGAAGCTACCCCAAATAATTGTTTCTGGAAGTGTGAATAACGCTTATTAAAATTTCGTAAATTTTTACCGAGTCCTAGACGATCAGTCCCGACGCCCGTTATACCACGTGATACGTTACGGTACGGAGTTGGAGTACTTACACGTAGGATACATATATAACGTTATGAATATACGTCCTGAATCTCGTCCTGAGAGTCTGTGAGACTTGGTAGGACAATTAGCATAATTAATTCAAAAAACATTTATTATTCGTGTCGTACACTATACGTGCAGGTACCTGCGTATGCAGATAGTTCAGACGATTGGATCAGGATGGAATATAATTAACTGCTACTTGTAAAAACGATTAGAGTAAGAACCTTATATATGTATATATATGCCTTCGGGAGTGACTTGACATTCTACATAGTTTCCTTTCATTTTTCACTCACCCTCCTCTTGCTCTTCAGTCCTCACTATCGCCATACCTAAATTATCCCTTATACCCTTAACACTCGCTAACTTCATCGAGAACAATCCATCATCTTCATGGTTCTTCATATTTTATCTAAATACTCTAGAGCACCTATATCATTATATTTACTTCAAATAAATGCATTGCGAATATTTTCATAGTGGTATAATGTTTTGAAATTCAATTTCAACTGCCTACCAACATCCATTAGCCATTTGATCGACGAAGTCGGCGAGTCTACGGCTTTTTTTTTCTTTTTATTTGTCAGTTAAAGGGTTAACGTCTGCATGTTAACAATCGTTAATTCTTCACAAAACCATCGTGTAATGTCCTGAATTTCCTGGTTGTTAGTCAGTTAGTCTCTTCCTGACTGCGGTTACTGACTGTCACAGTGCAGAAACAGTCCAACGAGGTGAAACTAGAATTACCGTATGTCTTAATTGACATTCATCCCTTTCCCCTCTCTTATACATTGACCCCCCAGTCCCTTTACCACCCACCGCTTAGTAGTCATCGTCATCATCAGTAACGCCTGTAGCGAGTAACGCGTTTCTTGTGCGCTTCGGAGGATGCGCATGCTACATAACCTCTCTCCTCGTATCTCCACTTAACGGAGCCTAAGGATTCTCATACAGCGTCGTTCGTACAGGATGTTCTCGGTGAGACGCTGGCGCCTCGTTATCTGGATATTTATAGCCCCGTGACACTAGCGAGAATCATTTTTTAAGATATTTTCAAAACTTAACCTCCCGGATGTCATGACCCTCCATTTTTCCATCCTGAGGTCAAGTTCCACCAGGTGGATCAACAGGACTCAGGTCTCCCTCGCGGTTGACTCTTAGGCGGTAATTTAAGGATAAACGGTTATTTTGAATGCTTCTGAGGGTGGAGGGGGGGGGTGAATTTTATTGGAGTAACGAAGTGAATAGGTGCTAAAAAGCAGTAACAATAACAACGACATAAGAGAGTGTTTTTGTAGGTCCTAGTTTTGCCAGGATGGTATTGAGACCATGATCGATCCGTTGACACGTGATGGGCGCAGGGTGAGCGTGACAAGGGCACAAAAGGTCGACCCCCAGCATCCTCCCCAGAATCCCACGTAAAACGGGGTCCGATGGGAACGTTACTGTTCCGAACAATAGCCGCGCAAAATCAACCCCAAGGAATTAGATACAAGACGTTCACGTGATTGGTTCGAATTTTCCAGTGCTAGAAGTCACTTATAGGGGTGGGTCTGTTTAAAATTTATGTCAAAGGGATCATTTGGCTCGTAATTGGTTTGTCTGTGAAAGAAAAGGAACAATGGTGCGGCAGGAAAGGACAGATGGACAATATAAGGAGTGAAGAACGGTGGAGATAGGGAAGAAAAATGGACACCGAACACAGGTGAATTCAAGATCGGTCCAATTAGTATCAAATATCGACAGATCAACAGTCTTGTGGTAACCTGTACTAAATGGCTGGGTTTTTTTGCCCCAGGGTGCAACCTGTGCGACTGGTAAGGATCTAGAAAGGACCATTCATCCTGAGGGACGTTACAGAAGGAAAGAGAGAGAGAGATGGCTGTAGGTCGTTTCATTCAGGAATACTCCACAGGGATCCAATTCATGAGGAAACAGGAATACGGGGTTAGTGGTAGGTCGTGTCTTCTTTCTTCAAATTATTGTTATTTCTGGACAGCGTTCCTGAAGTCCGTGTCTTGGACACTATGCACTACAGCGCTGTACCCTGCAGTCGTGTACTATTGCCATGAATGTAATATGTTGTATGTATGCTATGCTCCTACAAAATTCCCTCTCATGTCCATTCTAGGTCCTAATAATAACTGCAGGTATTATTTATCGATACCAAGGGTTCAAGGACCACCCCTAGGGACTTTGGTAGCCCGGGGATTTTCTCGCTCGATAAATAAAATTCGTTCCGATACTAGGAAAAATGGAGTGCTTGCCCGAGGGCCCCTTTACTAGCCTCCCAAGCACTGTAACTAAACGCCTGGAGTAGGGGGCTCCTGCTTAGCGGTCTGTTCAGCCTGTTTGTCTTTCCAACCCTCACGATCCTCTTTTCATCCTTGGATACAGTCGAGCGCCATTACCACCCTTAAAATACATCCAAACTCGTACTACCTTTTCACCCTGCTCGATACTCAGCTTTCCATATCTCAAGGCTGTAATCACTGTTAGATAAAATCGTCGTTGTTTGAAGTACTTCAATTGGGTCCATTAAACCGGAAACTATATAAACCTAAAAGCATCCGACAATTTCCGGTCTATCGCGATTCCAATCCCTGGTTACTATACTCTAATACTATAAAGCCTTGATGCATCCGCCATTGTTGGATACACGTGCGCCACGTTTCGCATCTATACTGGCACTCATTGTTACTCGGGAGCTTTCAAACTTCCTGACAAATTGCTCACGTGTTATAGGGGTTGATCAGGAGGTCGTTAGAGGGTCAACTTGTACGCGAAGGGGGTAGGTTGTATAGATAGCCTCTACTTGACGGTCCCAAATACCGGAAGGAAGTCGTGGAAAGTATCAGAAGAGTACGTAGCAGCAGTACCCAAACATACTGGGTGTATGAAATATTCGATATTTAAAAGGGACTGACTCGGCCCCTTGCAAGGGTTCTTATGAAAATAAACAGATCACCCTGTTGGGACCGATTCGCACGAATTTTCGTTACGAGGGACGGTAATTCGGCGGCTATCCGTGAACGCGGCTCGACAAGAAGCAATCTGCGGAAATTGGCAAGAGCAACGAACCAATTTCCGAAGGGCCCGCAGAGAGCGGGCCAAGGGGTCAGTCAAGGCAGGGTGAGGGTTAATCGCCGTTAAAACGAGCCTCGTTAACGTGGCGAAACGATTTTGAAGTGTACCGCGAACCTGGGCCTCATACCTGCCCCTTCGATTTCTCTCTGTCTATTTCTTATTTTCTCAGTCCCACATAACGTACCCCCGGGAAGACCCGACCCGGTGGTCCGCGAGGGCCAAATTACGTTTTCGGATAGCCACTTCGAGTTGGCTGTGTAAGTATTAAGATCGTGGGGCCCAACGTGATAGTCCTACTTTTGGGTCCTAAGATTTTGGATAGTTGAAAAATTTTGTTTGAGTATTATAATAGTTTTACATTGGCCTGTATACGAGCCCTTACACACACACACACACACACACACACACACATATATATATATATATATATATATATATATATATATATATATATATATATATATATGTGTGTGTGTGTGTGTGTGTGTGTGTGTGTAAGGGCTCGTATACAGGCCAATGTAAAACTATTATAATACTCAAACAAAATTTTTCAACTATCCAAAATCTTAGGACCCAAAAGTAGGACTATCACGTTGGGCCCCACGATCTTAATACTTACACAGCCAACTCGAAGTGGCTATCCGAAAACGTAATTTGGCCCTCGCGGACCACCGGGTCGGGTCTTCCCGGGCGGCGATTAACATTCCCAAAGCAATTGCACCTACGAGGACGCGCGAGCCAGGCAATTTCTTTCTGTAACGGGCACCAGGTTGTAGAAGTGGACGAGCTTGGATGAAGCACAACTTTACCATTGCCGACTGAGAGATGGCAGCACCGGTCGAGTGTAGCTCGTCCGCATTTGAAAGTTCGTGCTTGAGATCACAAGGTATAAGTATACCACCCGGACCTTATACGAAGAGAAACGTATACGAGAGAGAAAGAGAGAGAAGGATAAAGCGAATGAAGAAGAAGAAAGTCTAGAAAGAAACAGAGATAAAGAAAGAGCAAAAGAGCTATAAGACCAATCAACGTTATTCCCGTCTTGGCGGATTACTCGGGAGGAAATATTTTCGCCGTGGACGTAGTGTCGCGCGGCCTCATCAGCTGAATTACAGGGCCGGCCATCCGCGTCTCGACGGCGGTGGCAAGGCGTCGCGTGGATAGGCGGGCAAAACACGAAATCTACCCCGATGACAACCCAAGAGTAAAGGATACCATTGACGTCGAGGAAAAATGAATTTCCTTGAGTGGTTATCCGGCAACCGCTATAAAGGAACCCAGAGCCGTATTACCTGAACGGCCGACTTCGCTGTCCCTGCGCCTACACTCTCCCTACACTCTCCCTACACTCCACATCGTGATCCTGACAGAGCGAGGCACGTCGCGAACGAAATGAGGAGCGGCAATGGCAAATAAATCGCCTCGCCCGCGTCACGTTCCAATCCGAGCGGGACTGGGTACGCTCGATGAGGCCCAAGAGAAAGAGCGCCGCTCTTCTTGGACCCTTTGATCTTTGCCGCTCTCACACACTCTTTCTTTCTATCTCTTTCTTATCCCAGTTGACAACGTTATAGCGTCTCGCGATAGAGCTCTTTCCAATCTTGGTTTCAAAACTTCTTTTCCTAGCTGCATTAATACCCATTACATTAATACCCACAGGCCTCTATCCATACTGACAAAAATATTAATAATTTTTTTTTCTCCCAAATCAAAAGTCACTAGATCCATTCACGGTTTGCGAATGCATACCTCGTAAAACGTCGCGGTAAACATTGTTGCTAGGAATTAACGAAAATAACAAAGATTTATGACGTTCCGCCGGATACGCGCACGTATGACACACATTACAATTACTCGACCGCTTGTTTATTAGATTCGCCAGTACCGACCAATAATTTCAGTACAAGTGCGTATGTACATACACCCTCATACGTACGAGAAGGAACCGTGAGGCACAGTTGGTCGAGCATGCGCGACACACGCAATGCTCCCATAACGTTTTACTTGGGAAAAAAAGGCTCTCTTTGACGTTTCCTCCATTCCAACCCAAACTGTATATCGATTCTGTATACAGACATTAATATTTTATTACACCCGTTGATATAGTCAATCGCCATTATTTATTACGACAAACGTATAACCGTATTGAAATTTTTTCATATTCTTATCCAAGACCAATCGGGATTCTTGGAATTTAAATCTTTTGCAGCAGATCCTATAATCGTATATGCAAATGGTCACAAGAGCACGTGAAGCATTGGTACCAGAAGATCGTGCCTTATTAAGTTGTTGTGCCATTTTCTCTATTCCATCGGGGATGGAATCGTCCAGGACCGAAGGCTACACTTTACCTTGACCCTTGGAAGCTGCAGGATGTAAAATCGACATAGTCAAGTAAGTTAAGAGTATAGCTATATACATATAACATACCAGTAGGTACTAAGGGATATACGGTACACTGTTCATGCTATCAATCAAAATTGAAAGATTGAATATAATTTTCAAAAACATTGTAACAAGACAGGTAGACGGTACTTGGTGAAAATTATCGATAAGAAACAGCAGCAATGGCGCCAATCATTCCTAACCTTTATGGACCGTATAGTACTTAAATGGCTGCCTGTAGTCGACTAAGGCTTCCCGATATGAGAGTCTCGTTAACTGCGCAAGCTTCCAACGTCCTTTTGTGGTTGCTATACACGTTAATACATATATGTGTATATATATATATACACGTATAGATACGTACGAAGGTGCATCTTGCATCTATACGGTTGGCAGAGGCTGCACCTGTTCCTTTAAATTACTGTTTATGATTCGAATTAACCGTCGGAGAAATAAGAGCATAAGGAGGCAGGATGCTCTTGTGAAAGAGAATCCATAAGCCTTGGCAATGAGGCTCGCTAATTCCTGTATTCTCATTTTCTCTTGCTTTTCTTTAGAGCGCTTCCTTTTTTCTTGCTCTCTCCTCCCGCGACGTGAACATCGTAAAATATTAATTTTAGCGTTAATAACAGTATGAGCGGAGCGACTGCTAACGTGCCTCGTCAGAGTTTCTGGAAGAGTGTTACCGTTACACGTGTGAGTATATTAATAATGAGACGTAAGAAAATGAGAAGAAAAAAAAAGCAAAGGGCATTTAAGGAACGAAAATTGTTAAGGCCTTATAAGTGATATTTTACTATAGCATACGTATACTGTACAGGAGACTCTCGAATTAGCCAGTTGAAAAATTCTGATCCCGTATCTGAAAAAGGTACCTACTGCCCTTTTTATTCTCAAATGTAAAAATCGAAAAATACGCGTCAACCCGTAAAGAACAGCACGTGTAAGTAACACGGGCGCCATTGTGTCACGCATGACGTGGGAATGACGGTAGGTCAACGGGATACCAGAACCATGGGGTGACATAAAGACCCCATATAGACACAAAATCCCCCAGCTAATCGCTACTGATCTTTTGCCCGGCTGAGAAATTCGCAAACGTGCCCAATGGCAAAGGGATGATAAAATTCGTAAAATATAATTTTTTTCCACTAGAAAGTTCAGGATCGATTTTAAGTGCATGGCGTGCAATTGCACTTTCTAGATCTTGCACTGATAAAAATAAAATGAACTGAACTCAAGCGTCCGATGATACACGCAATATATCCATTGCTGTCGCAGAAAAATGTTTACGTGATAAATCCTTACCAGAAATACCCAACCTAACCCCCGAATATTCGTCCCCTATTTATTTGAACAATGGCGTAAAAATGGCAAAGTAAAGCATCAAACGGATTAGATGCGCACTGGGAAGTCCTATTCGAGACCTCGTGCATTATGTCACGCCAAAGCGGGTATACGATAGGTACCAATGGTGATGCTCGGGTGACACTTTGATATGTAAATAACACTTGGTACAGGCGACCCCTAAAATCCTGCTGTGTAGGAACCAAGGGGATGGAGAGTAGCTATGCAGGAAAGCCCAGGGCTCAGGCAGGCAGCGAGGCAGGGAACGTGTGTACGTAGCACAGGAAGAACCGGCGATGTGCATTTGCTCGAGTGAACATGCCACAATGGAGGGGTAGTATCAAGGCAGTTTGGGGGTTGAGATAGTGGAGTTTGATAGCGTGGGAGAGTCTGTGTGCGCATCTGTGGTACGTGCGTGTCTATACGCGGCTCTTCTACATTCCCTTGGCTCGAGCCATGGGAGACATCCAATAACGGCGTTATCTCTTTCGCGAAGCCAATATTGATACTGGAGAGCTCAGCCGAGAGCAACTAGGTTGCCTTGTCAACTATACATATATACATAGAGAATGGATGAATACAGTATAGTAGTACTCTATACATATAGGTGTATATATAAATTCTATATATATTGTAACGTGGCGTTACAGAGCTGGAGGGGATACCACCTAGGAATGACCGAAAAATAAATAAATAGGACTTATCAGATCGGACAGTGGGTTCGGTAGCACAGTGGTAAGTGCTCGACTTGGCAGTCCGAAGGTATCGAGTTGGAATCCCGATCAGAACTCCTAATTTTTCGGAAATTTCTAGCCTTTAGCGGTCCCTGGCGGCTCTATGGATATAAATTAATTATAGCGGGGACGAGCCGGGCACCCCGTTATAATATATATACTATAGGGGTTGATTGGTTATTCTTTCTTGGTAAGGAGGCGGGGTGGTTACTGCAAGCCGCTGCAGAAAGATATATATGTATATTGTATATATACATATCGTGGAGGCAATTTCCTAATAAGGGTTGCGCGTTAAGTACGACGGCGATGAACGATTAATCACACCTTTTAAATTACAGCTCGGATCGACGTAATGATCATCGATGCCGAAAGGGGGCTGCGAATGACAGAGGGTACCGCATGAAGGACATTATCGTCGCATGCCAAAGGATAATGACGACGTTGCGAAATAAGAGAATGCCTTTTTAAAGTCCTTGCCGTTTTCTCCCTTATTGAATAAAATACGGCTTCCCCATTATATCCCTCTGCGTTGTATTATTGCACCCTTAGCTAATGCCTCTTCAACCCTCGCGGCAGTTCATAGCGTTTACGTGTGCTATAGCTATATACTGCTCTCTACGCAACCAGTTCTGCATAATGCGCCTCGCTTAACGTTAACGACGCCATTTTGCCAATATGGATATCAACCCTTTGGTATATATAGGGGTCGCTCATGAATTTTCATAGAAATTGAACCCCTACCGCTAGTTGCTGCTTCTGCTTCCACTTCCTCCGTGCGCATGTTATACCTTGGTACCTGTGCCTGGCCAATATCTGGCCCTCCGAAGGGACGGACGCTTCGCGGCGACGTCGTCGCGATCGCGGAAAGCGTCGCGGTAGCCACGGGTGCCTATATACGACACATAAATTGCAAATTGCTTCACCTGGGGCTGTGCCGTGTCTACAGTGACGTCACTCGTGAAATTGACGAACCACTCATTTTCTCCTGGTCTCCTGCGTCCTACCTAACCTACACGGATCCGTCCCCACTCCATCCCGAACTGTCTTATCCCCGCCAGGTCGGAAGCTGGTACAGTCCCTACTCTGTTGGGAAGGTATGTATGTACATACAGTGGTTCTTTTACCTCCACGACCACCTCTGCGACATGAGATTATCCCCCACCCAAGCTATTTACCCCCTCTGTCTGCAGGCCACGTGCCTTCAGGCGCAGGTGAAGGGGCGTGTACCTTTTTAAGCCAATAGCAGGATGGGGCGTGTCTCTACCTGCGAACCCGATTGCTTGCCTGATATTCGCGCAGGTTTACTGAAATTCCTACGGATAAATTTGCAATGTAACTTGCTTATATTCTACTTTGGAATAGGAGGGGAAGAATCGTCAAGGGAGCTGGTATCCTCCGGAATAGTCCACACGTACGACTTGATGGTTACGACTGGCAAACCCCGTTTAACGAGGTCGCCAAGATTGAGTAGTACCAGGAATCTTTCTGAGGATGATGAGATCTTAAGGACTACAGGGGATAACCTGGCTATGTTAAGGGATATACTGGTAGACACAATTAATGGATGAGGTGTTGTAGGTAGTCCCTTGAATGGCGCGTAATAATCTCGCTTACGGAGATTTAATAATAATATAAATTAAAGGACGGGACCTCCCGAGATGATTATTTTGTAGTAGCATTCAATATTAGATGATACGGCTGCTGAGGTGAAGAGTGCCTGGACCTCCCAGCTGTCCACCCACCGTCAGTCGATTGCAATAATTACCATTTCTACAATATCTTAACCCCCCCCCCCGCTCTCTCTCACTCTACATACATATATACATATACTCTACCTCTCGACCTGAACTGCTGATTTCTACAATCATTGTCAATGATAATAATGAAATTAATTTTAATTCATTATTTTCAGCTAATAACACGGTATCGCGTCACAATTAAAAATATGTTAAATAGCTTTCAAATCTTAACGTCAATTATGAACGGAAATTAAATACATCATAAGACCCAATTAAAGTGTCAATTATTTATTAGGCACTAATAATTAAAAAATGTCAAACATCCTATATGCGTTGTTAATGCAATTTTGTTTGTATCATCCCATAATTATACACGTGCGCGCAGGCTTATACTACTGTACAAAAAGATCTACTATTCTACGGTTACGTGTATATTTTATATATATATACTATGTATCTATCGTCGTAAAACGACAGCCGGCGCGAAATTGAATTTAATCCAAACAACAAAATAATAGTTTGCAAATCCCATAATGGGGTCCACCCCGCGCACGTGCTATAGGGTAACCCGAGCGCTGCAATCATACCACCACGGGAGAATACCTCCCGCGAGGATAATTCGATAGAGGGGCACCCAGGTTCGCGGAACCTCCTGCAGCCTCACCACGACAGGAGGGCGCTGGTTACGCCCCTGAGATAGCGGCGCGGCACCCTTTGCCATCCAGGACGATCCTTACGCACTCCTCTGTATATATACATATATACCTTTTTTCACTCTCTTTTTATCGTTAACTATGCCGGGGCACACGGACCCCCTGGACCCGGGGGTCTCTGTCACGCCGTCGCCTTCCAGGACGAGAATCGCGAACCCGTTTTCCAGAATCTACGCCCACCGGAAGCAGCTGGTACGTCGCCGTGAATGGACAGCAGGCACGAGATATAAAAGTTTAAGGATCCGATTACACAAGGATATGAAGTGGCACAGAGAATTTCGAACGTTGGGTGACCGTTTTTCATTGAACGTTGAACACGCGCCAAAACCTCCACAAGATCCGTTTCCTGTTCTTTTGGTTGTACTTGTTACGTAACGTTGGGTTAGGTCGAACTCCGACTGATTATAGATCTGTACCAATAAGGGGTGACGTGAAAAGGCTGATATAATAAATTATATTAAATCATGCGTTTAAGGTAATTTTAAAACGTTGACACGGTCGTTAGCTTCGGTTATGAGAAATAGTAAGTCGCGTGCAAATAGCTACGTGTTATACAGTTTTCCAGGATCGGCCAGATGACGCCTGATGTCCCTCTTGTGCTGGAAAATTCAAACGTTCCCATTTCTCCAGCATCTGCGACGTCTGTTGCTTTTGCGGTTTTTCAATTTATCACGATGAAAAAGACGAAAAGTGTTCTGCGTGTCCGATGCTATTGTCATCCAAGTATTAGCAGCTAGTCGATATACAAGCTTCTTCCATGGACAGTTTAATTGAACAGGCATGCCTGTAATTTAGTGCTGGATCAAATAAGGTAGGTTAATAAGGGTAATAAACCTGACAATTTACACCATTTATACAAGTGCAGCTCGATGAGTAGAGACTAACGAAAACTTTTCCTTTGTTCCAGAAGGCTGCGTACTTCAGTGGAAGCCGACTGTCGGTATGCTGCCGTTTGCTTAACTCATTAGGGCGGACCTAATGTGTTATTAAATTCGTAACAGGTCCCTTGGTGAGTTTGGCAAACTATTTTTTTTTTTTAATAAAAAAACAAAGCAGCCTCCGGCTTCGTCTTTTTTACGATTCTTCGTGGAAGTCCGTAGAAACTCGTACAGAGTCATAGCAATTCTGAACAAATTTTCAGAATCTGACACTTAAAAAATGTTTCTCTTAAAGGGTGCAACATTTTTTTTTTACCATTTTTAATTTTCATTAGACGGATAACTTTAGCTATCAGCGTCTGACGCGAGTGTCAATTTTCAAATATTGCAAATGGAACGCACGTGCAGCCTCCACAGTCTAACGAGTGCCATTCCGTTCTTAAACTCCGTCTTTGGGCGCCCCGACGCTCTCTCGAATAGCGTCATTTATCGCGGACCCTTAACGAACCTTCGTTAGTCGACCAGGGCGTAAGTCGAGCGTCGCATACGCAAATCCATTGCCATATTTTTGCCAGCCCTGCGCGGCAGGCACGTCTTACCAAACCGTGCGCGGGGGCTTTTTGTCTCGTGGAGACTTTTGACAGGAGGCAGGATAGTCCCGCCCTCACTCCTGCAGGGATAATTCCTGTTCCTGGCACACGAGTAGGTACACCAGGGTACCAATATATATATATACACATATCACACAAATAGAGTTTAACTAACGTGTCCCACACTATACTAAATTCTAAAAGCACGCGTAAGGGCGTACCTACAAGTTAAAGAGCGTACAAGGACACCATACCAAAATGCAAATCCATAGTACAGTTATAAGCCATCCGATAGGAATCCCATAAAAAATGCATCAGGGTGGTCCGGATACTTCGGAAGGATGATGTAATGATGAAGGCCCAGTTGCAGCTTCTTAATAAATTCTAATTAACCCTTGGAGCGAATGGGACGCGTAACAAAGGGATGCCGGTAGCAGATTGCAGTGTGCATAAACACACACGGCTCATTAGTACAGTCGGAGTAAAATTATTCGTCCTTTATAGTTGAAGGTGGCAGGACGATCCGCCTCTTGTGACAAATAAAAATACTATACTTTTACGACCAGACATTAAAGAGTTTTACTATAGAGGATCATTGGAGAAGGGATGGAAGTTAAGAATTTTTTTATCGCAATAAACTTTTTGCTGTATGGTAACGAATAGACATTTTTCCGCCAATTTTTTTATGACTCTACATATATCCTGTATTTTTATTCTATGGCTCCTACCGTGCAAAACACCATTGTCAAGGTGTTTGTTAAAGTGTAGGAAGTAGGACGCGACGTTAGGTACGGATCGATGGGAATGCTCAAACGGCATGGGTTATCGCAAAATTCCATGACGGTAATCAGCAGGTTGAAAGTATATGTACCCGCCAGGATAACTCTGAGGTTTTACTCCTGCGACCCCTTACCTAATGACAGGGTAGACAGACAGTGTACAGTTGTATCGATATACCTTCCCTGCACTGGGTTTTCCCCATTTCTTTATTTGATATTCCCTGCTTTCGTTGTTTCTTCCTACATTTTATGCAGTTACTGAAATCGGATCTACGGATTGCAACACCATACTTTCCACGGTGACAAGGACCAACGAGCTCATCGATCGCTAATGACGTAATGACGCAACGTGCTCGATCATTCAATTTCAATTTGTCCCTGGAGATAATAACTTCGCGCCCCTTTATGCCGACTAGATTTTTGCACTCCATCGATTTTGCAAACTCGCACTGCCGTGCAGAATGCAAATATATCCAGCAACGGATGTTCCTATACTTCGTATATATATACGTTATATATATATATATGTATATAGGGAGTTGGGAGATGGATCGATTGCTAGGACAGTTACTAAAGTTGTGAGTTAGAATGGTTGAACAAAGTTGTTGCGCCGCTATAGAATTACATGTGGGTACGTATGTACGTAGCAAGTAAGTAACCGGTATAGGTAGGTAGTGGGTGGTCGATAGTAGGTGGGCAGGCATAGCTGGATGGGTAGGCTGTAGGTTGTGTGGAGGGAGGAACACTGTGGAGGCAGTGCGGATATGCTGGGCTTAGTAATTAGTAACTATGCCGTAAGAATGCGAGGAGAACCCAAGGAATGAGGAGGTAGATAATTACTTAGCAGCAATTAATTAAATAATGATATAATTGCTCAAAGTGCAATTAGCCAATTGATACGCGAGACCGAAGAGAGAAAACGCCCTGGGGAAAATGCTCTCTGGCAGTTGCATTCCGCGCATGCACGCCGCTTCGGGGTTGCAATTTATATGTAATTTGCATTCAATTTACGGGCGGAATTTACCGCGGGGCATATACTTTCACGCAATAGCATCAAATTTATCGAATTATGTCGCATAAACAAATTTGTATAAAGATCACTTTGCTATATTCAGATAATCCGCTTGCATGAGAACTCGCCTTGACTTTACAAAAAAATTTAATTTATTAAAATTCTATAAGATAAAGATATAAAACTGAGTCATCCGTCAAAGATAAATTGATGTCGGCAACTGGTGTCTTGTTCTGTCGCTGCAAGAGTACCGATAAATTTATACCGGTATTCTTTATCTTATCTTAAGGGCTGTTAGGCAAAACTGTCAATATTTGTATAGCGATTTTTAAGGTGAGATAGAACGCATGTAAGGTGCCAAAAGTACAAGGGTAGAATGAGGGTGGAGAGAAGGGTGGCGGCGCCAAGAGATCCTTTGATCCTCAGCCGCGCGACGCTTCTTCAGGTAGCCACAGACGCATTAGTCACCGCAACTCCCTTGGACCTCTTATTCGTAGCCCTTAATCCAGCCACCCTGCGAGAGAGACCCTCTGAGACGTGCGACGAAGGGCTGGACGCTGAACTAAATGAGTTGCTCGAAGTCCTTAATAAGCTTCCAGAGAGAACGCGTGTCAACAGCGAATAAGTTATTCCTTCAATTTATGAAAATACAATGGTCCGAAAAATAGCCCTGAAATATTACGAATAATATTACGCAAGTTTCTTTAGACAATATTGTCAACCCGTTCTCTTTCTCGGAGGTGTAAACGTGCCTTTTTGATGTAGATAACGCGCGTGGATGTTGAAACGAGGGTAGAGCGTGGGGGAACATTCTGTGAAGTTGGCGCCGACTGAGGCAGCTAAATCACGGCCTCATTATGGAGTAATTAAAAGCCATTACTAATCCTATCCTTTATTGGTGAAGAAGCCGAAAAGGATGATAGAGTCGGCGGGACCTGTAGACAATGAAGCCGCAGTCAGACCCTCATCTTCTTTGAGTCGACCTGCTTCACGATTTTGACTTTGCGCGTACGTTCACTGTATTGTGTAATGTCCAGTATAACGGAGCAATATCCTGTCGGTGACGAGTCCCATTTCTCGTTGAAATTCATCAGGGAATCGAATTTGACCATATTGAGGGTTGCGAGTCACCCCTATTTCCCTTTCTTTCCCTTCAATTCCAATCTTTGTGTTTCACCTAATAGAACCTAAAGTCCTCCAAAAAATCGATTAATCGTCCAGCCACACGTAAGGACCACGTATTAGGGCTGACGAAGGCGAAGCCACGGAGCAAAGGGACAAAAAGACGAAGTTAAAGAAAATGGGCCCGTGACGAAGCCACCGGCGCCAGACCTGTTCCAACTCATTAGACGATTCTCTCCGGCGAGTCTACTTTGAAAATTTAACTCTCCTCGCGACTCAGACCCTTTTGCGTTATATGGAGTATAAACAGTACCCCAAAAATCTACCTAATGGGCATACTGGTATAGCGTAAGGCCCATACTACCCTTACGATTCATCTTCCGTGTGCGAATCAGGTATAAACGCATCGCACAAATTCGGTCAGGTTTACCTAAGTCCTTCGCTGTTATGTATACCATAATAGCTCAAAGTTTCTAACCAAACAATTTTGGGACTCATCGATCACGTTAACGGCAGGAACAAATCCCTACTCAGAGAGGAAGAGGATTGCTGAGGAAAAGGGAACAAACCTGGGACGTACCTCTTATGAAGTTTTACGAAGATGACGAGGAGGAGGTTGCAGAGGATAAGGTCTAAGCGAGGCCACGAAGTTGTCTGTGTCCAAGATCTTATCCGACTAATGGCCAGAAGCCGCAAAGTCAAAAGTCACTCGGCCGTCGGCGGCGGCTTGAGGCTCCATCCTAAATACAAAAATTTACCTTCACCTTCATCCTTTCGAACACTTTAGTTACCTAGCTACCTAGGTACGAATCTTCGTCGCGCGGTTTCTTTGTTCTCCCAGCATCCGCTACGCCGCCCGGTAGTCCCACTTTCGTATGAGATACGAGGATGAAAGCGGATTCAAAAACTCTGAGTGGTATCAATGACCGTGATGACAAGAGTAGACACACGCGCAAGTATTTGTGTGTATATATATGTATACAATATAACCGCTTCTTGGCATTTCATAAAATAGACACAGGTACATGTCACTCATATAACATCCTGCAGTGAACGTTTGGCTCATTAATATCTCAAAAATCACAGTAAACCCCAAACCTGTCATTATTCTCAGTATACGGGAGTCGACAAACACTTTTGGTAAACCTGTAATACTTTGCAATCTCTTTAAGGTCCACCCTATTTTTCTATATCTTTTTTATACGTAGCTTTTGTACTTTAGTCGATCCATCCATTCACGGTCTATTCATAACCGTCTGGCTTTCTAGATATAAAGAGCGTCTTCTTAGTGATGCTCTTTCTCCCCCCCCCCCACCACCATCCCTCTCCTCACTGTCTCTCTTTCTCATCTGAAACTGGTTATATATGTATATACACGTCAGGTAAAAGAAACACACTGTAATTCTCGGTGACATTAATAACGCATTAATAGGAACCCTCTCATTGACAAACCATAGAGGACTTGTATTTATTGGGACTACGGTCTTCATTACTTGACGATACTCACGGCAGTACGTCGCGGTTTGCCCACACTCGACACCCCGTAATTTCACGGCGTTTTTGTCCTCGGTTCTCGTATCGCACGCTCAATTATGACATTACTGGCCGATATGTCTTTCTCATCCTCTCTCGGCCTCAGCACGGCCTCTGCCCTCAGTCAGCAGGGCCGCGCACCCGTTTAAATTCGAATTAATAGCCACCTTGCCTACGGGTACTTTTTGCCGCGAGGAAAGCTGCTTATGGGCGGCGGTTCTTCTTTGTAACGGCCTATAGACAGTGGGCTGAATATGGGTAGTACCTGTGAAGAGAAAGACAAAGAAAATTAGAGAAACAGAGTAAAATAAAATAAAAAGGATATAAGGACGATCGAAGAAAGTCAAGGAGCGAACTTTGGCCGTCTTCGGGACCCCTCGGTATAATTGAAGAGATGAGGCCCAAAGGAGTCGGGCCCGATACAATGGCTCTTGAGTCGAATGATGCGGTGACGTGAGCGAGGATGGATCCCTTCTTGACTTCTATTCATCGAAGAACGAAATAATTTAATTAGCCACTTCCTCCATGGATCACAATCGTTACTGAATCGTCATTCATTTATGAGAGTCTCGTTCTCTTACTCTCTCTCTCTCTCTCTCTCTCTCTCTCTTTCTTCAAGACACTTCCACTCTCCCTAATTTTTTTTTGACTTTGTTTCTATTCTATGAGAGTCTCGTTCTCTTACT